>NW_027476311.1:310000-318363 GCF_051020955.1 Megalopta genalis | reverse complement strand
GAACGATACATTGTTTAAAGTAAGGGCACTTTACTCTTGACATTTTACGGTTTTTTCAATTTTCTGAAAAATCCTATCATTAGATTTTTTTAAAAATACGATATTCTTGCTTAACTAACGTTTCTACATAGGGATTAAGCATTTAGAACGAAATCTAATGTCAGAAAATGGCACTTTACTCTTGACATTTTTCGGTTTTTTCAATTTTCTGGAAAATCCTATCATTAGATTTTTTTAAAAATACGATATTCTTGCTTAACTAACGTTTTTACATAGGGATTAAGCATTTAGAACGAAATCTAATGTAGGAAAATGGTACTTTACTCTTGATCGGTACGTTGGGACTTTGAAAATATTCGGGCGTACGCGGCGCGCTCGGCGCTTCGAACAGCTCCGGTGTCCCCATTATTTTCGATTTACGGCTAAAATAAATTTTTCTAATTTTTTTCAATAACATATTCCTGCTAAAATAACTTTTTTACATAGGGATTAAGCATTTAGAACGATACATTGTTTAAAATAAGGGCACTTTACTCTTGACATTTTACGGTTTTTTCAATTTTCTGAAAAATCCTATCATTAGATTTTTTTAAAATACGATATTCTTGCTTAACTAACGTTTCTACATAGGGATTAAGCATTTAGAACGAAATCTAATGTCAGAAAATGGCACTTTACTCTTGACATTTTTCGGTTTTTTCAATTTTCTGGAAAATCCTATCATTAGATTTTTTTAAAAATACGATATTCTTGCTTAACTAACGTTTTTACATAGGGATTAAGCATTTAGAACGAAATCTAATGTAGGAAAATGGTACTTTACTCTTGATCGGTACGTTGGGACTTTGAAAATATTCGGGCGTACGTGGCGCGCTCGGCGCTTCGAACAGCTCCGGTGTCCCCATTATTTTCGATTTACGGCTAAAATAAATTTTTCTAATTTTTTTCAATAACATATTCCTGCTAAAATAACTTTTTTACATAGGGATTAAGCATTTAGAACGATACATTGTTTAAAATAAGGGCACTTTACTCTTGACATTTTACGGTTTTTTCAATTTTCTGAAAAATCCTATCATTAGATTTTTTTAAAAATACGATATTCTTGCTTAACTAACGTTTCTACATAGGGATTAAGCATTTAGAACGAAATCTAATGTCAGAAAATGGCACTTTACTCTTGACATTTTTCGGTTTTTTCAATTTTCTGGAAAATCCTATCATTAGATTTTTTAAAAATACGATATTCTTGCTTAACTAACGTTTTTACATAGGGATTAAGCATTTAGAACGAAATCTAATGTAGGAAAATGGTACTTTACTCTTGATCGGTACGTTGGGACTTTGAAAATATTCGGGCGTTCCAATCGCTCGTCTGTTGCATCATAGCGCGTCTCGGCGCAATCGACCGATTCGCTCGATCCATTATTTTCGATTTACGGCTAAAATAAATTTTTCTAATTTTTTTCAATAACATATTCCTGCTTAAATAACTTTTTTACATAGGGATTAAGCATTTAGAACGATACATTGTTTAAAATAAGGGCACTTTACTCTTGACATTTTACGGTTTTTTCAATTTTCTGAAAAATCCTATCATTAGATTTTTTTAAAATACGATATTCTTGCTTAACTAACGTTTCTACATAGGGATTAAGCATTTAGAACGAAATCTAATGTCAGAAAATGGCACTTTACTCTTGACATTTTTCGGTTTTTTCAATTTTCTGGAAAATCCTATCATTAGATTTTTTTAAAAATACGATATTCTTGCTTAACTAACGTTTTTACATAGGGATTAAGCATTTAGAACGAAATCTAATGTAGGAAAATGGTACTTTACTCTTGATCGGTACGTTGGGACTTTGAAAATATTCGGGCGTACGCGGCGCGCTCGGCGCTTCGAACAGCTCCGGTGTCCCCATTATTTTCGATTTACGGCTAAAATAAATTTTTCTAATTTTTTTCAATAACATATTCCTGCTAAAATAACTTTTTTACATAGGGATTAAGCATTTAGAACGATACATTGTTTAAAATAAGGGCACTTTACTCTTGACATTTTACGGTTTTTTCAATTTTCTGAAAAATCCTATCATTAGATTTTTTTAAAAATACGATATTCTTGCTTAACTAACGTTTCTACATAGGGATTAAGCATTTAGAACGAAATCTAATGTCAGAAAATGGCACTTTACTCTTGACATTTTTCGGTTTTTTCAATTTTCTGGAAAATCCTATCATTAGATTTTTTTAAAAATACGATATTCTTGCTTAACTAACGTTTTTACATAGGGATTAAGCATTTAGAACGAAATCTAATGTAGGAAAATGGTACTTTACTCTTGATCGGTACGTTGGGACTTTGAAAATATTCGGGGGTTCCAATCGCTCGTCTGTTGCATCATAGCGCGTCTCGGCGCAATCGACCGATTCGCTCGATCCATTATTTTCGATTTACGGCTAAAATAAATTTTTCTAATTTTTTTCAATAACATATTCCTGCTTAAATAACTTTTTTACATAGGGATTAAGCATTTAGAACGATACATTGTTTAAAATAAGGGCACTTTACTCTTGACATTTTACGGTTTTTTCAATTTTCTGAAAAATCCTATCATTAGATTTTTTTAAAAATACGATATTCTTGCTTAACTAACGTTTCTACATAGGGATTAAGCATTTAGAACGAAATCTAATGTCAGAAAATGGCACTTTACTCTTGACATTTTTCGGTTTTTTCAATTTTCTGGGAAATCCTATCATTAGATTTTTTTAAAAATACGATATTCTTGCTTAACTAACGTTTTTACATAGGGATTAAGCATTTAGAACGAAATCTAATGTAGGAAAATGGTACTTTACTCTTGATCGGTACGTTGGGACTTTGAAAATATTCGGGCGTTCCAATCGCTCGTCTGTTGCATCATAGCGCGTCTCGGCGCAATCGACCGATTCGCTCGATCCATTATTTTCGATTTACGGCTAAAATAAATTTTTCTAATTTTTTTCAATAACATATTCCTGCTTAAATAACTTTTTTACATAGGGATTAAGCATTTAGAACGATACATTGTTTAAAATAAGGGCACTTTACTCTTGACATTTTACGGTTTTTTCAATTTTCTGAAAAATCCTATCATTAGATTTTTTTAAAAATACGATATTCTTGCTTAACTAACGTTTCTACATAGGGATTAAGCATTTAGAACGAAATCTAATGTCAGAAAATGGCACTTTACTCTTGACATTTTTCGGTTTTTTCAATTTTCTGGGAAATCCTATCATTAGATTTTTTTAAAAATACGATATTCTTGCTTAACTAACGTTTTTACATAGGGATTAAGCATTTAGAACGAAATCTAATGTAGGAAAATGGTACTTTACTCTTGATCGGTACGTTGGGACTTTGAAAATATTCGGGCGTTCCAATCGCTCGTCTGTTGCATCATAGCGCGTCTCGGCGCAATCGACCGATTCGCTCGATCCATTATTTTCGATTTACGGCTAAAATAAATTTTTCTAATTTTTTTCAATAACATATTCCTGCTTAAATAACTTTTTTACATAGGGATTAAGCATTTAGAACGATACATTGTTTAAAATAAGGGCACTTTACTCTTGACATTTTACGGTTTTTTCAATTTTCTGAAAAATCCTATCATTAGATTTTTTTAAAAATACGATATTCTTGCTTAACTAACGTTTCTACATAGGGATTAAGCATTTAGAACGAAATCTAATGTCAGAAAATGGCACTTTACTCTTGACATTTTTCGGTTTTTTCAATTTTCTGGAAAATCCTATCATTAGATTTTTTTAAAAATACGATATTCTTGCTTAACTAACGTTTTTACATAGGGATTAAGCATTTAGAACGAAATCTAATGTAGGAAAATGGTACTTTACTCTTGATCGGTACGTTGGGACTTTGAAAATATTCGGGCGTACGCGGCGCGCTCGGCGCTTCGAACAGCTCCGGTGTCCCCATTATTTTCGATTTACGGCTAAAATAAATTTTTCTAATTTTTTTCAATAACATATTCCTGCTAAAATAACTTTTTTACATAGGGATTAAGCATTTAGAACGATACATTGTTTAAAATAAGGGCACTTTACTCTTGACATTTTACGGTTTTTTCAATTTTCTGAAAAATCCTATCATTAGATTTTTTTAAAAATACGATATTCTTGCTTAACTAACGTTTCTACATAGGGATTAAGCATTTAGAACGAAATCTAATGTCAGAAAATGGCACTTTACTCTTGACATTTTTCGGTTTTTTCAATTTTCTGGAAAATCCTATCATTAGATTTTTTTAAAAATACGATATTCTTGCTTAACTAACGTTTTTACATAGGGATTAAGCATTTAGAACGAAATCTAATGTAGGAAAATGGTACTTTACTCTTGATCGGTACGTTGGGACTTTGAAAATATTCGGGGGTTCCAATCGCTCGTCTGTTGCATCATAGCGCGTCTCGGCGCAATCGACCGATTCGCTCGATCCATTATTTTCGATTTACGGCTAAAATAAATTTTTCTAATTTTTTTCAATAACATATTCCTGCTTAAATAACTTTTTTACATAGGGATTAAGCATTTAGAACGATACATTGTTTAAAATAAGGGCACTTTACTCTTGACATTTTACGGTTTTTTCAATTTTCTGAAAAATCCTATCATTAGATTTTTTTAAAAATACGATATTCTTGCTTAACTAACGTTTCTACATAGGGATTAAGCATTTAGAACGAAATCTAATGTCAGAAAATGGCACTTTACTCTTGACATTTTTCGGTTTTTTCAATTTTCTGGGAAATCCTATCATTAGATTTTTTTAAAAATACGATATTCTTGCTTAACTAACGTTTTTACATAGGGATTAAGCATTTAGAACGAAATCTAATGTAGGAAAATGGTACTTTACTCTTGATCGGTACGTTGGGACTTTGAAAATATTCGGGCGTTCCAATCGCTCGTCTGTTGCATCATAGCGCGTCTCGGCGCAATCGACCGATTCGCTCGATCCATTATTTTCGATTTACGGCTAAAATAAATTTTTCTAATTTTTTTCAATAACATATTCCTGCTTAAATAACTTTTTTACATAGGGATTAAGCATTTAGAACGATACATTGTTTAAAATAAGGGCACTTTACTCTTGACATTTTACGGTTTTTTCAATTTTCTGAAAAATCCTATCATTAGATTTTTTTAAAAATACGATATTCTTGCTTAACTAACGTTTCTACATAGGGATTAAGCATTTAGAACGAAATCTAATGTCAGAAAATGGCACTTTACTCTTGACATTTTTCGGTTTTTTCAATTTTCTGGGAAATCCTATCATTAGATTTTTTTAAAAATACGATATTCTTGCTTAACTAACGTTTTTACATAGGGATTAAGCATTTAGAACGAAATCTAATGTAGGAAAATGGTACTTTACTCTTGATCGGTACGTTGGGACTTTGAAAATATTCGGGCGTTCCAATCGCTCGTCTGTTGCATCATAGCGCGTCTCGGCGCAATCGACCGATTCGCTCGATCCATTATTTTCGATTTACGGCTAAAATAAATTTTTCTAATTTTTTTCAATAACATATTCCTGCTAAAATAACTTTTTTACATAGGGATTAAGCATTTAGAACGATACATTGTTTAAAATAAGGGCACTTTACTCTTGACATTTTACGGTTTTTTCAATTTTCTGAAAAATCCTATCATTAGATTTTTTTAAAAATACGATATTCTTGCTTAACTAACGTTTCTACATAGGGATTAAGCATTTAGAACGAAATCTAATGTCAGAAAATGGCACTTTACTCTTGACATTTTTCGGTTTTTTCAATTTTCTGGGAAATCCTATCATTAGATTTTTTTAAAAATACGATATTCTTGCTTAACTAACGTTTTTACATAGGGATTAAGCATTTAGAACGAAATCTAATGTAGGAAAATGGTACTTTACTCTTGATCGGTACGTTGGGACTTTGAAAATATTCGGGCGTTCCAATCGCTCGTCTGTTGCATCATAGCGCGTCTCGGCGCAATCGACCGATTCGCTCGATCCATTATTTTCGATTTACGGCTAAAATAAATTT
This sequence comes from Megalopta genalis, assembly GCF_051020955.1. NCBI lineage: Eukaryota > Metazoa > Arthropoda > Insecta > Hymenoptera > Halictidae > Megalopta > Megalopta genalis. Next base: position 312,255 of record NW_027476311.1, on the reverse strand, counting down.
TTCTAATTTTTTTCAATAACATATTCCTGCTAAAATAACTTTTTTACATAGGGATTAAGCATTTAGAACGATACATTGTTTAAAATAAGGGCACTTTACTCTTGACATTTTACGGTTTTTTCAATTTTCTGAAAAATCCTATCATTAGATTTTTTTAAAAATACGATATTCTTGCTTAACTAACGTTTCTACATAGGGATTAAGCATTTAGAACGAAATCTAATGTCAGAAAATGGCACTTTACTCTTGACATTTTTCGGTTTTTTCAATTTTCTGGAAAATCCTATCATTAGATTTTTTTAAAAATACGATATTCTTGCTTAACTAACGTTTTTACATAGGGATTAAGCATTTAGAACGAAATCTAATGTAGGAAAATGGTACTTTACTCTTGATCGGTACGTTGGGACTTTGAAAATATTCGGGCGTACGCGGCGCGCTCGGCGCTTCGAACAGCTCCGGTGTCCCCATTATTTTCGATTTACGGCTAAAATAAATTTTTCTAATTTTTTTCAATAACATATTCCTGCTAAAATAACTTTTTTACATAGGGATTAAGCATTTAGAACGATACATTGTTTAAAATAAGGGCACTTTACTCTTGACATTTTACGGTTTTTTCAATTTTCTGAAAAATCCTATCATTAGATTTTTTTAAAAATACGATATTCTTGCTTAACTAACGTTTCTACATAGGGATTAAGCATTTAGAACGAAATCTAATGTCAGAAAATGGCACTTTACTCTTGACATTTTTCGGTTTTTTCAATTTTCTGGAAAATCCTATCATTAGATTTTTTTAAAAATACGATATTCTTGCTTAACTAACGTTTTTACATAGGGATTAAGCATTTAGAACGAAATCTAATGTAGGAAAATGGTACTTTACTCTTGATCGGTACGTTGGGACTTTGAAAATATTCGGCCGTACGCGGCGCGTCTCGGCGCTTCGAACAGCTCCGGTGTCCCCATTATTTTCGATTTACGGCTAAAATAAATTTTTCTAATTTTTTTCAATTACATATTCTTGCTTAGATAACTTTTTTACATAGGGATTAAGCATTTAGAACGACATATTGTTTAAAATAATGGTACTTTACTCTTGTGATTTTTCGGTTTTTTTGATTATTTTGAAAAATAAATTTTTGTAATTTTTTTAAATACGATATTCGTGATCAGTGAACGATTTCACATATGGATTAAGCATTTAGAATCGTGCGGAAGCGTTATTAAAAAAGTTTACTCGATGCGATGGGACTTTGAAAAGTTTGTGAAAATTTTCATATTGGGAAAAAATGTGTAATTTTTTGTCTAGTTTACGGTAATGTAATTTATTTTAATGTTTACTATAAATTTTTTTTTCGTTCGTTCACGCGCTATGTTACAACAGCACGGCCGGGCGGTCTGTTGCCGCGGCGGTTTACACTCATAAGCGCGCGTGCTATTCGGCCGGCGGCGCCGGCGTCCTTGCCGGCCGTTCGGTATCTATAAGAGATACACGGTCCGTGCGAGGCGGACGGAGCAGAGCGGGTTTTGGGCCAATTCTACGATCTCGGTCGAGAAGCTGTCTCAGAGCTCCTTCGGGGCTTCGGTCCTGACTGTTTCGTGCCGTTTACGTTACGGACTTTTCTCCACACAGCGTGGCCACGGGTCGGTGTCTTTGACCGAATGGCCCATATGTGGCAAGCCCTACGGGGTTGGTTACCCGTATGCACTTTGTATGTATACTCGTACTCACTGAGCAATCGACTCTTCTGTCCGAGCGATGGAAAAATTTTTTAAAATGCATCTGTAAGATTTGGAAGCAAATCGTACCAATTGAAAACTGTGGCTAAAATGAATAGCCCAGTGGAGAGAGAAAACTATCAAAAAACTGATTTTTTAAATCAAGAGGTGTCAGAAATCGAAATGCCTAGCGCGAGCGGAAGAACACGCTTTCTCGCCAGTCCAGCATGTGTCCTGTCCGTTCTTCCTCGGCTTGCCGATTTTGCCCAGATCAGAGGTTTCGTGCTTCCGGCGGTCAGAAGATCAGCGTGAGCGTACGCGCTTCCACGACTATGGCATCACCCATGTACTTTTTCCTTTGAATATATTTGAGTACATAAAAAATATTAAAACATATAGAGAGAACTGTGTCTTGGATCTTAAAAATTTGTCAATAGCGATGATATATTATTACTTAATTTGAAGTATTTGTACGTTTTAGCTGGGACGTACATTTATCTTACAAGATGTTAATAGCGAGACTCTTGAAG
>NW_027476311.1:305000-307500 GCF_051020955.1 Megalopta genalis | reverse complement strand
TAAAAATGTACAAAGTTGGGATGTGGTGTGGTGGAGAAGAGTTGGGCCCGACCAGATCATTCGTGCGTGATTTACACGGCAGACGTGTGTACTACACGTATTAGGCCTTTGATCTGCGTTGCGTAGGCCATCTTCCTTCCAAGACACACACGTGTTGGGGTTTGTGTGATTTTATGATAGTGCCCCAACACGGAAAAATAAGCGTACGAGAAGAGTTGGGCCCGACCAGATCATTCGTGCGTGATTTATACACGGCCAGACGCGTATTATATTACACGTATTAGGCCTTTGATCTGCGTTGCGTAGGCCATCTTCTCGATAGAGAGAAAGCCAATGTATTCTTTTTTCTTTCTTTACACACACACACACAGTTGTAGTAGGACAGGGAGGGATGCGAGCGTGCTAATCACGCTTCCTCAAGTCTTCGCTGTGGTGTGTAAAAAAAAAAGAAAAAAAGGAATCGTTGGGAAAGTCCAAAGGACGAAAATATCGGGCAGTCTGAAGATAACTTAATGCTCGTTTACATTGGTATCAAGAGAGACCGGCTTGTGTAGCTCGTTTCAATGCTGTGTCGTTGTCATTGACACCCTACTCTGTTGCGCGCTAGTGGCAGCATGAGCGTGGGACGTATATATATATATGACACCCAGCTAGAGCCGGCCGTGAGTCCGTCCGGTGTAAATAACGACGAAAGGAGAGAGAAACTTTTCGAATCCAGTATCGGGTTGATAATTGTCCAGTTTGAATATCCATATCCCCGTCGTTTTTGGAGGTGATATACTCTCTGTGTTTCTTCGATAGAAGGCTTTTCAATGTTCTATTCGCTCCGACCGTCGAACTTGCAAGAAAACAGTGGTTTTGGATTTGCTCGTACATATATATATGGTTTCGACGGAAATATCTCGTTCTTTAAGGGACAATTATGTCGTTGTACGACGACTCCCGAATCTCCTTCGCGCGCTGGTTGGAGCTCTTCGGGTATCGGCTTGTTCCGAAATATAACACAAAAATGTGGTGGATAGCAAATACACATTATATTATATATGAGAGAATAAAAGGGAAAAATTACCCTGAACGGTGGATCACTTGGCTCGTGGGTCGATGAAGAACGCAGCTAATTGCGCGTCAACGTGTGAACTGCAGGACACATGAACATCGACATTTCGAACGCACATTGCGGTCCACGGATACAATTCCTGGACCACGCCTGGCTGAGGGTCGTTTACGTACTTATAAACTGCTTGCGTTGATGGCACTTGTTGCCTATATACGTACGAGCGAATGATGGGCGCTTCGTCGGCGTTTGTCGCGGTCCTATGAATATTGAGAAATTTTACGTACGTCTAACAGTCTTCGAGAGAGATGGAAATCGTGTTCGAACTAGCGTGAGTGTGGAAGGCGGTGTCGTGTGTCGTATATGTTTTATATACGTCCGCCCGTCTGAAACACCGCTTCGAAGCGGTGACAAAATCTTTTTCGGGACGATTCGTATCCGTAGAACTATCGAGATTTCACTGGTACATTTTCAACGCGCTCCCGACGTCGCCTGAAATGAAACGAGATGGGTTTAACCCACGAAAGCGTACTACACGAGTCTGTCCTATGTGAAGACTGTGTACAGAGATCGAACGAACGCATGAAAGAAATTGAACGAAAGAACACATAACCCGCAAAAATATAGAGTAGAATTGTGACCGTTGCTTCGAATTTGAATTTATATGTATATATATATCATAGCCCCAGGGAGTGGAACCTATGAGTGTGGAAGGATGTCTCTTACCGTTATGTTGCCAGAGGAAAAAAAGTCTCTCTCTTCGTACGACACATTTGTGTACGAATTGTATCGATGGCTATATAGATCCGATGTTGCACATATTCTGAGTAAAGAACACCCCACCCGGGTTACCGTCCTAAAACTCTTCTATTGGTGTGGCTATGATGTGTGTGTCAACGCAATCGCGAGTCTGGTTCTACGGGAAAACCGTTTGTCGGTCGCCCCATATATCTTTTTGTTCTCTTCAAATGATCGAATAGCGAAACCGCACGAGATCAATCGGTCGTCTAGTCCCCGAAAGTACTTTTCGGACGGACGTTAAAGTTATACCGATTGTAATCGTCTTGCGAGTGTTTCGAAGATCTATATTTGGAGAGGATATCGAATTTTATAAAAGATATATTGGTGAGGCGCGATAAACGGTTTTTTTTTTGCTTTAAGGGTTTTTTGTGTTTTTTTTATTTTTTTTTTTTTTTTGTGTTGCTCTGTACACGTTTCGCAAAATGCTTTCGGGGGGGGAAGCTCTGAAAAAATTTTTTTTCATGTTCCGACGACCTCAGAGTAGGCGAGATTACCCGCTGAATTTAAGCATATTACTAAGCGGAGGAAAAGAAACTAACCAGGATTTCCTTAGTAGCGGCGAGCGAACAGGAATTAGCCCAGCACTGAATCCCGCGGAGTTCCGCCGTTGGGAAATGTAGTGTTCAGGAGGGTCAATTTATCCCG
>NW_027476311.1:300000-302500 GCF_051020955.1 Megalopta genalis | reverse complement strand
GTCCATTAGCCTCTCCCGTCCTAGTCGCACAGGTACCTCCTCGTGGTTCCCGACGGTAACGTGATGTATTGTTTGGACCTGTCCATTCAGTGCATTGCGGCTAAATTCTGTGCGACACGACGTGCCGGTCTGACTGGGGTAGCGGGGTCAGGGCATGGCGAACCGAACATCTTCGTTCGCCATGTCGTCTGGAAACCCTACCCAAGGCCAATCTCACGTCCGACCCTTAGGCAAGGTCACGTGGCGCCGGAAAAAGGACCATTTGTATGCCTGGTCCGAGCTAACGAGATGGCCGATCCATTGGCGTAAGCCGTATGGACTCGCGGGGTTTGCAGCCCTCCGAGTTCATGCCCTTCGGGGCAAATATATATTGCACCAAAACATAAGACAACAAGCCTCGGACGCTGTCGGTCCCAAGCAGTGGCGACAGCAAGGGTGGATTCCCTTCCCCAGCGAGCAAATAGCTCGTTGGGTTCAAACGACGACGACCATGCTGTTCAAAAGGCTCTCGATTTAGACAATACGTTTTTATGCCCGAGTTGTGGGACCGATCTGAGCGCTCGTACCGCTGCCAGCGCCGCCCAACACAAAAGGCGATGTAATGCGCCTCCTCCGCAGGCCGATGGTTATACGTGTGAGACCTGTAAAAATACGTATGAGACATACGCCGGATTACGCCAGCATCAACGGAGGACTCACATCGAGAACTACAATACCGCCGATCTCGATCTCCACAATAAACGCCTCGTTTCTTCGAGGGCTCAATATACCGATGATGAGATCAGAGCAATAGCCCACGATGAAATAGATATTACTAAAAATGCAAAGTTATTAGGAAAAGAAATAATTAAAATTCTATCAGAAAAATCCGGCCGCTCTTTTGACGGTATTAAAAAATTAAGACAAAAAGAAAAATACAAATCATACCTCAGTGAAGCCCTCGACGAGGCGGGCCAGACCAATATCTTGAGTACCTGCCCGTTGGTGCCGCGGGTGCTGCTAACCAGATGTGACGATCCTCGCGCGTGCGGAGACATCGACACACGCGAAGCGACATCATCTCCGCACAGTACAACTATACCTGATGATATACGCAACATCCTGGCTGAACTTAAAGTACAAGTAGGCCATCACATGGCAGAAATTATTGAAAATGCCCTGTCTAACACACCTTCTGAAGACACTATGTTAATGATGGACCAATACATAGAAAACTTAACATCATATGTTGCTTCGCTCGCTGATGAAACCGATGAATACAATGAAAATAGTAACTCAGTAGATAAAACCCATAAAACTAGTAACAAGAAAAATAAATATAATAAAAGCAATAAACAAAATAAAAATAATAAATACAATAAAAACAATACAAGCAACAACAGAGTTATAAATACAATAGACGATAAAAATAATAAAAATAAATTAAATAACTATCAGAACGAAAACAAGAATAAAAATAACAGTAAAAAGAACAAGCATAGCAATAAATGCAATGAAAGTAATAAAAGAAAAGGCAACCGCGCTAAAAGGATAGCGACTGATTACGCCAGATTCCAAAAACTCTATAACAAAAACCCAACCCAACTGGCTGAGCATATAATTACCGGAAACCCACTCAACATTACAGAATCTCCGACGATAGAATCATTTGAAGAATATTATTCTAAACTATTTGAACACAAGGATGTCGAATGGAAACCTCAGAAGCGAAAAACAGATACCAATAGTAATATCAACCTTTCAAATCCGATATCACCGACCGAGATACACGAGCAACTTACCAGGATGAAACAATCCGCTCCAGGCACCGACGGAATTGATCGATCGACTCTTAGGCAAATGCCACGCAAGGAGCTGTGTGCACTATTGAATATTGTATGGGGAATGAAGACGTTACCCTCTGTGCTAAGATCGAACAGAACAACACTGTTACCTAAATCCGGCGACTTGATGGACCCAAAACAATGGCGGCCCATAACCATCTCAAGTCATATACTGCGCCTACTAAATAAAATCATCGTGTCGCGCCTTGAGAATGAAATACCTCTGTTTCACACGCAAAGAGGCTTCACGAGAACCGACGGGATAATGGCTAATAGTACCATCCTACAAACACTAATTAAATTAAGCCGCGAAAAATCGAAACCTTTCACTATACTATCTATAGATTTAGCTAAAGCATTTGACTCTGTTAACATCATTTCAATAATAGACGCACTAATCAGAAAAAACGTAGACGCTCATACAATAGAATACATCGAAAACAATTATAACGACATAACCACAATACTCGAATGCCACGGATCCCGATCCAATCCTATACCTATAAAACGCGGCGTGAAGCAGGGTGATCCCATGTCCGGTTTCCTATTTAATTTAGTGCTAGACCAGCTCATGATACAACTTAATGAGTGTGAGGGTGTTGATGTGGGAGGCACCAGGATACGGGCATTAGCTTTTGCCGATGACATCGTGATGGTGGCTCCCACTCCCAGTGCGA
>NW_027476311.1:207500-295000 GCF_051020955.1 Megalopta genalis | reverse complement strand
GGGGTCCGCCCAGCATGCCGTTCGAATGGCGGAGTGGACAAGTCCACGTCTGCCCGTCACTCAAGTCGGACACGGGACGACTCCAAAGCTAGCGCCGCCTGATAGGAAGCGCAAGCTGGGTCCCGCGACTTGTGTGCACTAGCCCACCCTCTGTCCTTGCAATTAGAGCAGACCGGAGGTTCACTCTTCTTGCTACAGAGCGTGAAGGTATGCCCCTTTTGGGAGCAGTGACCGCACACGTCCTCCTTGAATTTACAACGCTTCGAGGTATGCCCGAAGCGTTGACAACGGTAGCACCGAAGCACCTGGACGAAATCCCGTACACGACAGGAGTTCCATCCAAGGTAAACTCGGCTACCCCTCTGCTTCAGCCGCTGAAGATTCTGCGGACTGACGGCAACGACCCAGTTGGCTGTCTCCGGGGTCTTGCCAGCCATGCGGCTGACCCGAATTCCCGAAGGCACATCCTTCTGGTTCGCATCGCAGAGATTTTGCCTCCAAATACTGGAGGCAATTTCGTCCTTACCCATCCGACGCGGGACGTCGTAAACTAAAACCTCGGGGTCCCGCTTGGTAGGTAAGGAGACGGACAGACCCGCGCTCCGGAGCTTCTTATTGCCAACGAAGGCTTGCAGGTCCTCCTTTCGGTCGGTCTCGACGACGATGCCACCGGAGTGGATGCGTCGGACCGACTTAATTCGGATCGCCTCCTTCGCTGGTTTAACGAGCGACAGAACAGTAACCTTCGTAACTTCGCTGCTCTGTCCTTTTTCCTTCGGCGGGAAGATTTTTACCACATGCTGCGATTGTGGCCGTCTCCCCGCTTCCGGAGAAGCTCCTTTGCAGTCGACTTTGTTCACATGGGCGTAAGTCGACTGCGCGGCGTTGCAGGCCGTCTTCGGGAGAGTTCCCTTGGACGGCCCAGGTCGCATCGCACTCATTACGGCAGGACGCGCTTTTAGGTCCGCCCTGACCGCGGCGAGCTGCCCTTCGACGAAGCTATTCCGTTGAATAAGCTCCTGGACCAGCTCGTTGAGTGCCTCAACCTCGGCGAGTATCTTTGACCCGGACTCCTTATTGACTTTCGACTCAGGTCGAAAGCAAAAGGTCCGTATTTCGGACACTCGCCTAAAGGCTTCGTCTCTTACGAGATCGAGAGGCCGTACCTTCTGCCCGGAGAACGTCCCCTTCGGTCTCCTGGCCCGGTTTACTGCGGCCTTGCCGGTGGGTGCGCCCGGCTTGGCTCGCTTTGACTTTTTGGTGACGGTTTGCCAACCGTCACCAGTAGGGTCCTCGACACGCTCGGGTGCCGACTGCACCTTCACGAGTGACGTGTCTCCGACTCGTTCGATTACTTCCACGTTGGGCTCGGTTTTCACCGAGACCGCTCGCGTGGGAGTCACACATCTTTGCAAGATCACACGAGGATTGGCGATATTAATCACCTTCCCGGATCTTGTCTTTCTCACAGACGCGGGGGGACTGACAGCTGCATTTGCAGTTCCCGCGTCTGCGGCGACGGCTTCACTCCGAGTAGGAGCTGGACCCGTCGTCTTTGGACGCTTAGTTTTTTGTTCATTAATTTTATTAAGACCCATAATGTGTCTTGGTCTTTCATCCAGTGCGCTCCCCGGCCACCACCGACCCACACAATTTGGAACCCGCCAAAGGCTGGGTTAGGGCTACGCACCGAATATAGTCTGCTGGCTGGGTCGGTTTCCTTACCCAGCCCGCGTCCTCGCCCAGCAGAACCCACTTGCCCGAAGCGTGTGGTCGTTCCAAGCCGATTGACTGGACCAGGGCTGCTTTTCTCGTCCAGCCGCCCATCTAGCCGAAGCAGAGGCCAAAGGTACGTGTTGGGGACGTCTCACCCGCAGGAGAGGGCCCCCTCAGATCCCAGGATCCTCTTTTCCGACGACAAGGGTCGCCACGCACGGCAAACACGTGGGAGACAGCAGTCGGAGAGGCTGCCTCTTCCTCTCCACCACACTTCGTTCAGTTCGCTGCGTATTTAAGAACACGAGCTATCCAGCGGTACCTTTTTCGTGGAGGCTCAAGTGTGGCTAGGGCACGTTTGCCCCTTGCGGCCTGGGTTGCCCAGGGGATTGATTGCATCCCATGTATTCCTGAGCCCAGCGGAGTGTTGTCTAGTGGCGTGTTCCGCCCACGAAAAACGGTCTGAAAAACCGTTTAACGTAAACTGGGGAACTGATGCCACGAGTGACAACAGTTCCCCAGTCGGAAGTCATACAGCACATACAGTGCTGTACAAAGAACACGCCACAGCCCGTATGCTAAATCAGGGCCTCGCCATTATGCGAAGTACTACATGTACGACGCACTGACGGTCTCTAATGCCTTCATCGCCGATACACCCATCGACTCGGCCGATCAACCCTCCTACGCGAGGGCTAGTTCGGGGGTTATCTCCCGCCCTGGGTGGCCACAGACCGCCACCGCCGGAAGCTATACACAGCAAGGAATACGAATATTATACCAAGAGATCGAAAACAATACGCTGTTCGGACGTTTTGACTAGCTGTCGCACAGTGCAGACGCGCCGACCCGTCGCTCCGCATTTCGAGCGCAATTTCAGTGGTTTTTCAGTTCAGAAAATTACAGAGAGTGTTTGGTTGTGTTGCAGGAGTCAAACTGAATGATTTGATGCATAAAGTTTAATTAAACTCCCATTACTTTGCCGGGAAACATCGATTATTCCGATCTAGAAAGAGACAGAGACAGTCGATCCGCGTTATGTTAAATATTGCAAGGTTCCCGATTCCACAAAATTATAAAAAGTATACGGCTGTGTAGCAGGGATCAAAACGAGTAATTTCGTGTATAAAGTTTAATTAATATCCCATTAGTTTGCCGGGAAACATCGATTATTCCGATCTAGAAAGAGACAGAGACAGTCGATCCGCGTTATGTTAAATATTTCAAGGTTCCCGATTCCACAAAATTATAAAAAGTATACGGCTGTGTAGCGGGGATCAAAACGAGTAATTTCATGTATAAAGTTTAATTAAACTCCCAATAGTTTGCCGGGAAACATCGATTCTTCCGATCTAGAAAGAGACAGAGACAGTCGATCCGCGTTATGATAAATATTTCGAGGTTCCCGATTCCACAAAATTATAAAAAGTATACGGCTGTGTAGCGGGGATCAGAACGAGTAATTTCATGTATAAAGTTTAATTAAACTCCCAATAGTTTGCCGGGAAACATCGATTCTTCCGATCTAGAAAGAGACAGAGACAGTCGATCCGCGTTATGATAAATATTTCGAGGTTCCCGATTCCACAAAATTATAAAAAGTATACGGCTGTGTAGCGGGGATCAGAACGAGTAATTTCATGTATAAAGTTTAATTAAACTCCCAATAGTTTGCCGGGAAACATCGATTCTTCCGATCTAGAAAGAGACAGAGACAGTCGATCCGCGTTATGATAAATATTTCGAGGTTCCCGATTCCACAAAATTATAAAAAGTATACGGCTGTGTAGCGGGGATCAGAACGAGTAATTTCATGTATAAAGTTTAATTAAACTCCCAATAGTTTGCCGGGAAACATCGATTCTTCCGATCTAGAAAGAGACAGAGACAGTCGATCCGCGTTATGATAAATATTTCGAGGTTCCCGATTCCACAAAATTATAAAAAGTATACGGCTGTGTAGCGGGGATCAAAACGAGTAATTTCATGTATAAAGTTTAATTAAACTCCCAATAGTTTGCCGGGAAACATCGATTCTTCCGATCTAGAAAGAGACAGAGACAGTCGATCCGCGTTATGATAAATATTTCAAGGTTCCCGATTCCACAAAATTATAAAAAGTATACGGCTGTGTAGCGGGGATCAAAACGAGTAATTTCATGTATAAAGTTTAATTAATCTCCCAATAGTTTGCCGGGAAACATCGATTCTTCCGATCTAGAAAGAGACAGAGACAGTCGATCCGCGTTATGATAAATATTTCGAGGTTCCCGATTCCACAAATTTATAAAAAGTTTACGGCTGTGTAGCGGGGATCAGAACGAGTAATTTCATGTATAAAGTTTAATTAAACTCCCAATAGTTTTCCGGGAAACATCGATTCTTCCGATCTAGAAAGAGACAGAGACAGTCGATCCGCGTTATGATAAATATTTCGAGGTTCCCGATTCCACAAAATTATAAAAAGTATACGGCTGTGTAGCGGGGATCAGAACGAGTAATTTCATGTATAAAGTTTAATTAAACTCCCAATAGTTTGCCGGGAAACATCGATTCTTCCGATCTAGAAAGAGACAGAGACAGTCGATCCGCGTTATGATAAATATTTCAAGGTTCCCGATTCCACAAAATTATAAAAAGTATACGGCTGTGTAGCGGGGATCAGAACGAGTAATTTCATGTATAAAGTTTAATTAAACTCCCAATAGTTTTCCGGGAAACATCGATTCTTCCGATCTAGAAAGAGACAGAGACAGTCGATCCGCGTTATGATAAATATTTCGAGGTTCCCGATTCCACAAATTTATAAAAAGTTTACGGCTGTGTAGCGGGGATCAGAACGAGTAATTTCATGTATAAAGTTTAATTAAACTCCCAATAGTTTGCCGGGAAACATCGATTCTTCCGATCTAGAAAGAGACAGAGACAGTCGATCCGCGTTATGATAAATATTTCAAGGTTCCCGATTCCACAAAATTATAAAAAGTATACGGCTGTGTAGCGGGGATCAAAACGAGTAATTTCATGTATAAAGTTTAATTAAACTCCCAATAGTTTGCCGGGAAACATCGATTCTTCCGATCTAGAAAGAGACAGAGACAGTCGATCCGCGTTATGATAAATATTTCGAGGTTCCCGATTCCACAAAATTATAAAAAGTATACGGCTGTGTAGCGGGGATCAGAACGAGTAATTTCATGTATAAAGTTTAATTAATCTCCCAATAGTTTGCCGGGAAACATCGATTCTTCCGATCTAGAAAGAGACAGAGACAGTCGATCCGCGTTATGATAAATATTTCGAGGTTCCCGATTCCACAAATTTATAAAAAGTTTACGGCTGTGTAGCGGGGATCAGAACGAGTAATTTCATGTATAAAGTTTAATTAAACTCCCAATAGTTTTCCGGGAAACATCGATTCTTCCGATCTAGAAAGAGACAGAGACAGTCGATCCGCGTTATGATAAATATTTCGAGGTTCCCGATTCCACAAAATTATAAAAAGTATACGGCTGTGTAGCGGGGATCAGAACGAGTAATTTCATGTATAAAGTTTAATTAAACTCCCAATAGTTTGCCGGGAAACATCGATTCTTCCGATCTAGAAAGAGACAGAGACAGTCGATCCGCGTTATGATAAATATTTCAAGGTTCCCGATTCCACAAAATTATAAAAAGTATACGGCTGTGTAGCGGGGATCAGAACGAGTAATTTCATGTATAAAGTTTAATTAAACTCCCAATAGTTTTCCGGGAAACATCGATTCTTCCGATCTAGAAAGAGACAGAGACAGTCGATCCGCGTTATGATAAATATTTCGAGGTTCCCGATTCCACAAATTTATAAAAAGTTTACGGCTGTGTAGCGGGGATCAGAACGAGTAATTTCATGTATAAAGTTTAATTAAACTCCCAATAGTTTGCCGGGAAACATCGATTCTTCCGATCTAGAAAGAGACAGAGACAGTCGATCCGCGTTATGATAAATATTTCAAGGTTCCCGATTCCACAAAATTATAAAAAGTATACGGCTGTGTAGCGGGGATCAAAACGAGTAATTTCATGTATAAAGTTTAATTAAACTTCCAATAGTTTGTCGGGAAACATCGATAGTTCGATCGCGCGAGAGAGACAGAGAAACGAACAGACTTCTTTTCGATTTACGGCTAAAATAAATTTTTCTAATTTTTTTCAATAACATATTCTTGCTTAGATAACTTTTTTACATAGGGATTAAGCATTTAGAACGATATAATGTTTAAAATAAGGGCACTTTACTCTTGACATTTTACGGTTTTTTCAATTTTCTGAAAAATCCTATCATTAGATTTTTTTAAAAATACGATATTCTTGCTTAACTAACGTTTCTACATAGGGATTAAGCATTTAGAACGAAATCTAATGTCAGAAAATGGCACTTTACTCTTGACATTTTTCGGTTTTTTCAATTTTCTGAAAAATCCTATCATTAGATTTGTTTAAAAATACGATATTCTTGCTTAACTAACGTTTCTACATAGGGATTAAGCATTTAGAACGAAATCTAATGTCAGAAAATGGCACTTTACTCTTGACATTTTTCGGTTTTTTCAATTTTCTGGAAAATCCTATCATTAGATTTTTTTAAAAATACGATATTCTTGCTTAACTAACGTTTTTACATAGGGATTAAGCATTTAGAACGAAATCTAATGTAGGAAAATGGTACTTTACTCTTGATCGGTACGTTGGGACTTTGAAAATATTCGGGCGTTCCAATCGCTCGTCTGTTGCATCATAGCGCGTCTCGGCGCAATCGACCGATTCGCTCGATCCATTATTTTCGATTTACGGCTAAAATAAATTTTTCTAATTTTTTTCAATAACATATTCCTGCTAAAATAACTTTTTTACATAGGGATTAAGCATTTAGAACGATACATTGTTTAAAATAAGGGCACTTTACTCTTGACATTTTACGGTTTTTTCAATTTTCTGAAAAATCCTATCATTAGATTTTTTTAAAAATACGATATTCTTGCTTAACTAACGTTTCTACATAGGGATTAAGCATTTAGAACGAAATCTAATGTCAGAAAATGGCACTTTACTCTTGACATTTTTCGGTTTTTTCAATTTTCTGGGAAATCCTATCATTAGATTTTTTTAAAAATACGATATTCTTGCTTAACTAACGTTTTTACATAGGGATTAAGCATTTAGAACGAAATCTAATGTAGGAAAATGGTACTTTACTCTTGATCGGTACGTTGGGACTTTGAAAATATTCGGGCGTACGCGGCGCGCTCGGCGCTTCGAACAGCTCCGGTGTCCCCATTATTTTCGATTTACGGCTAAAATAAATTTTTCTCATTTTATTCAATAACATATTCTTGCTTAAATAACTTTTTTACATAGGGATTAAGCATTTAGAACGATACATTGTTTAAAATAAGGGCACTTTACTCTTGACATTTTACGGTTTTTTCAATTTTCTGAAAAATCCTATCATTAGATTTTTTTAAAAATACGATATTCTTGCTTAACTAACGTTTCTACATAGGGATTAAGCATTTAGAACGAAATCTAATGTCAGAAAATGGCACTTTACTCTTGACATTTTTCGGTTTTTTCAATTTTCTGGAAAATCCTATCATTAGATTTTTTTAAAAATACGATATTCTTGCTTAACTAACGTTTTTACATAGGGATTAAGCATTTAGAACGAAATCTAATGTAGGAAAATGGTACTTTACTCTTGATCGGTACGTTGGGACTTTGAAAATATTCGGGCGTACGCGGCGCGCTCGGCGCTTCGAACAGCTCCGGTGTCCCCATTATTTTCGATTTACGGCTAAAATAAATTTTTCTAATTTTTTTCAATAACATATTCCTGCTAAAATAACTTTTTTACATAGGGATTAAGCATTTAGAACGATACATTGTTTAAAATAAGGGCACTTTACTCTTGACATTTTACGGTTTTTTCAATTTTCTGAAAAATCCTATCATTAGATTTTTTTAAAAATACGATATTCTTGCTTAACTAACGTTTCTACATAGGGATTAAGCATTTAGAACGAAATCTAATGTCAGAAAATGGCACTTTACTCTTGACATTTTTCGGTTTTTTCAATTTTCTGGAAAATCCTATCATTAGATTTTTTTAAAAATACGATATTCTTGCTTAACTAACGTTTTTACATAGGGATTAAGCATTTAGAACGAAATCTAATGTAGGAAAATGGTACTTTACTCTTGATCGGTACGTTGGGACTTTGAAAATATTCGGGCGTTCCAATCGCTCGTCTGTTGCATCATAGCGCGTCTCGGCGCAATCGACCGATTCGCTCGATCCATTATTTTCGATTTACGGCTAAAATAAATTTTTCTAATTTTTTTCAATAACATATTCCTGCTTAAATAACTTTTTTACATAGGGATTAAGCATTTAGAACGATACATTGTTTAAAATAAGGGCACTTTACTCTTGACATTTTACGGTTTTTTCAATTTTCTGAAAAATCCTATCATTAGATTTTTTTAAAAATACGATATTCTTGCTTAACTAACGTTTCTACATAGGGATTAAGCATTTAGAACGAAATCTAATGTCAGAAAATGGCACTTTACTCTTGACATTTTTCGGTTTTTTCAATTTTCTGGAAAATCCTATCATTAGATTTTTTTAAAAATACGATATTCTTGCTTAACTAACGTTTTTACATAGGGATTAAGCATTTAGAACGAAATCTAATGTAGGAAAATGGTACTTTACTCTTGATCGGTACGTTGGGACTTTGAAAATATTCGGGCGTTCCAATCGCTCGTCTGTTGCATCATAGCGCGTCTCGGCGCAATCGACCGATTCGCTCGATCCATTATTTTCGATTTACGGCTAAAATAAATTTTTCTAATTTTTTTCAATAACATATTCCTGCTTAAATAACTTTTTTACATAGGGATTAAGCATTTAGAACGATACATTGTTTAAAGTAAGGGCACTTTACTCTTGACATTTTACGGTTTTTTCAATTTTCTGAAAAATCCTATCATTAGATTTTTTTAAAAATACGATATTCTTGCTTAACTAACGTTTCTACATAGGGATTAAGCATTTAGAACGAAATCTAATGTCAGAAAATGGCACTTTACTCTTGACATTTTTCGGTTTTTTCAATTTTCTGGAAAATCCTATCATTAGATTTTTTTAAAAATACGATATTCTTGCTTAACTAACGTTTTTACATAGGGATTAAGCATTTAGAACGAAATCTAATGTAGGAAAATGGTACTTTACTCTTGATCGGTACGTTGGGACTTTGAAAATATTCGGGCGTACGCGGCGCGCTCGGCGCTTCGAACAGCTCCGGTGTCCCCATTATTTTCGATTTACGGCTAAAATAAATTTTTCTAATTTTTTTCAATAACATATTCCTGCTAAAATAACTTTTTTACATAGGGATTAAGCATTTAGAACGATACATTGTTTAAAATAAGGGCACTTTACTCTTGACATTTTACGGTTTTTTCAATTTTCTGAAAAATCCTATCATTAAATTTTTTTAAAAATACGATATTCTTGCTTAACTAACGTTTCTACATAGGGATTAAGCATTTAGAACGAAATCTAATGTCAGAAAATGGCACTTTACTCTTGACATTTTTCGGTTTTTTCAATTTTCTGGAAAATCCTATCATTAGATTTTTTTAAAAATACGATATTCTTGCTTAACTAACGTTTTTACATAGGGATTAAGCATTTAGAACGAAATCTAATGTAGGAAAATGGTACTTTACTCTTGATCGGTACGTTGGGACTTTGAAAATATTCGGGCGTTCCAATCGCTCGTCTGTTGCATCATAGCGCGTCTCGGCGCAATCGACCGATTCGCTCGATCCATTATTTTCGATTTACGGCTAAAATAAATTTTTCTAATTTTTTTCAATAACATATTCCTGCTTAAATAACTTTTTTACATAGGGATTAAGCATTTAGAACGATACATTGTTTAAAATAAGGGCACTTTACTCTTGACATTTTACGGTTTTTTCAATTTTCTGAAAAATCCTATCATTAGATTTTTTTAAAAATACGATATTCTTGCTTAACTAACGTTTCTACATAGGGATTAAGCATTTAGAACGAAATCTAATGTCAGAAAATGGCACTTTACTCTTGACATTTTTCGGTTTTTTCAATTTTCTGGAAAATCCTATCATTAGATTTTTTTAAAAATACGATATTCTTGCTTAACTAACGTTTTTACATAGGGATTAAGCATTTAGAACGAAATCTAATGTAGGAAAATGGTACTTTACTCTTGATCGGTACGTTGGGACTTTGAAAATATTCGGGCGTTCCAATCGCTCGTCTGTTGCATCATAGCGCGTCTCGGCGCAATCGACCGATTCGCTCGATCCATTATTTTCGATTTACGGCTAAAATAAATTTTTCTAATTTTTTTCAATAACATATTCCTGCTTAAATAACTTTTTTACATAGGGATTAAGCATTTAGAACGATACATTGTTTAAAGTAAGGGCACTTTACTCTTGACATTTTACGGTTTTTTCAATTTTCTGAAAAATCCTATCATTAGATTTTTTTAAAAATACGATATTCTTGCTTAACTAACGTTTCTACATAGGGATTAAGCATTTAGAACGAAATCTAATGTCAGAAAATGGCGCTTTACTCTTGACATTTTTCGGTTTTTTCAATTTTCTGGAAAATCCTATCATTAGATTTTTTTAAAAATACGATATTCTTGCTTAACTAACGTTTTTACATAGGGATTAAGCATTTAGAACGAAATCTAATGTAGGAAAATGGTACTTTACTCTTGATCGGTACGTTGGGACTTTGAAAATATTCGGGCGTACGCGGCGCGCTCGGCGCTTCGAACAGCTCCGGTGTCCCCATTATTTTCGATTTACGGCTAAAATAAATTTTTCTAATTTTTTTCAATAACATATTCCTGCTAAAATAACTTTTTTACATAGGGATTAAGCATTTAGAACGATACATTGTTTAAAATAAGGGCACTTTACTCTTGACATTTTACGGTTTTTTCAATTTTCTGAAAAATCCTATCATTAGATTTTTTTAAAAATACGATATTCTTGCTTAACTAACGTTTCTACATAGGGATTAAGCATTTAGAACGAAATCTAATGTCAGAAAATGGCACTTTACTCTTGACATTTTTCGGTTTTTTCAATTTTCTGGAAAATCCTATCATTAGATTTTTTTAAAAATACGATATTCTTGCTTAACTAACGTTTTTACATAGGGATTAAGCATTTAGAACGAAATCTAATGTAGGAAAATGGTACTTTACTCTTGATCGGTACGTTGGGACTTTGAAAATATTCGGGCGTTCCAATCGCTCGTCTGTTGCATCATAGCGCGTCTCGGCGCAATCGACTGATTCGCTCGATCCATTATTTTCGATTTACGGCT
Organism: Megalopta genalis; assembly: GCF_051020955.1. Lineage (NCBI taxonomy): Eukaryota > Metazoa > Arthropoda > Insecta > Hymenoptera > Halictidae > Megalopta > Megalopta genalis. The sequence continues at coordinate 283,839 of NW_027476311.1, read as the reverse complement.
AAAATAAATTTTTCTAATTTTTTTCAATAACATATTCCTGCTTAAATAACTTTTTTACATAGGGATTAAGCATTTAGAACGATACATTGTTTAAAATAAGGGCACTTTACTCTTGACATTTTACGGTTTTTTCAATTTTCTGAAAAATCCTATCATTAGATTTTTTTAAAAATACGATATTCTTGCTTAACTAACATTTCTACATAGGGATTAAGCATTTAGAACGAAATCTAATGTCAGAAAATGGCACTTTACTCTTGACATTTTTCGGTTTTTTCAATTTTCTGGAAAATCCTATCATTAGATTTTTTTAAAAATACGATATTCTTGCTTAACTAACGTTTTTACATAGGGATTAAGCATTTAGAACGAAATCTAATGTAGGAAAATGGTACTTTACTCTTGATCGGTACGTTGGGACTTTGAAAATATTCGGGCGTACGCGGCGCGCTCGGCGCTTCGAACAGCTCCGGTGTCCCCATTATTTTCGATTTACGGCTAAAATAAATTTTTCTAATTTTTTTCAATAACATATTCCTGCTAAAATAACTTTTTTACATAGGGATTAAGCATTTAGAACGATACATTGTTTAAAATAAGGGCACTTTACTTGACATTTTACGGTTTTTTCAATTTTCTGAAAAATCCTATCATTAGATTTTTTTAAAAATACGATATTCTTGCTTAACTAACGTTTCTACATAGGGATTAAGCATTTAGAACGAAATCTAATGTCAGAAAATGGCACTTTACTCTTGACATTTTTCGGTTTTTTCAATTTTCTGGAAAATCCTATCATTAGATTTTTTTAAAAATACGATATTCTTGCTTAACTAACGTTTTTACATAGGGATTAAGCATTTAGAACGAAATCTAATGTAGGAAAATGGTACTTTACTCTTGATCGGTACGTTGGGACTTTGAAAATATTCGGGCGTTCCAATCGCTCGTCTGTTGCATCATAGCGCGTCTCGGCGCAATCGACCGATTCGCTCGATCCATTATTTTCGATTTACGGCTAAAATAAATTTTTCTAATTTTTTTCAATAACATATTCCTGCTTAAATAACTTTTTTACATAGGGATTAAGCATTTAGAACGATACATTGTTTAAAGTAAGGGCACTTTACTCTTGACATTTTACGGTTTTTTCAATTTTCTGAAAAATTCTATCATTAGATTTTTTTAAAAATACGATATTCTTGCTTAACTAACGTTTCTACATAGGGATTAAGCATTTAGAACGAAATCTAATGTCAGAAAATGGCACTTTACTCTTGACATTTTTCGGTTTTTTCAATTTTCTGGAAAATCCTATCATTAGATTTTTTTAAAAATACGATATTCTTGCTTAACTAACGTTTTTACATAGGGATTAAGCATTTAGAACGAAATCTAATGTAGGAAAATGGTACTTTACTCTTGATCGGTACGTTGGGACTTTGAAAATATTCGGGCGTACGCGGCGCGCTCGGCGCTTCGAACAGCTCCGGTGTCCCCATTATTTTCGATTTACGGCTAAAATAAATTTTTCTAATTTTTTTCAATAACATATTCCTGCTAAAATAACTTTTTTACATAGGGATTAAGCATTTAGAACGATACATTGTTTAAAATAAGGGCACTTTACTCTTGACATTTTACGGTTTTTTCAATTTTCTGAAAAATCCTATCATTAGATTTTTTTAAAAATACGATATTCTTGCTTAACTAACGTTTCTACATAGGGATTAAGCATTTAGAACGAAATCTAATGTCAGAAAATGGCACTTTACTCTTGACATTTTTCGGTTTTTTCAATTTTCTGGAAAATCCTATCATTAGATTTTTTTAAAAATACGATATTCTTGCTTAACTAACGTTTTTACATAGGGATTAAGCATTTAGAACGAAATCTAATGTAGGAAAATGGTACTTTACTCTTGATCGGTACGTTGGGACTTTGAAAATATTCGGGCGTACGCGGCGCGCTCGGCGCTTCGAACAGCTCCGGTGTCCCCATTATTTTCGATTTACGGCTAAAATAAATTTTTCTAATTTTTTTCAATAACATATTCCTGCTAAAATAACTTTTCTACATAGGGATTAAGCATTTAGAACGATACATTGTTTAAAATAAGGGCACTTTACTCTTGACATTTTACGGTTTTTTCAATTTTCTGAAAAATCCTATCATTAAATTTTTTTAAAAATACGATATTCTTGCTTAACTAACGTTTCTACATAGGGATTAAGCATTTAGAACGAAATCTAATGTCAGAAAATGGCACTTTACTCTTGACATTTTTCGGTTTTTTCAATTTTCTGGAAAATCCTATCATTAGATTTTTTTAAAAATACGATATTCTTGCTTAACTAACGTTTTTACATAGGGATTAAGCATTTAGAACGAAATCTAATGTAGGAAAATGGTACTTTACTCTTGATCGGTACGTTGGGACTTTGAAAATATTCGGGCGTTCCAATCGCTCGTCTGTTGCATCATAGCGCGTCTCGGCGCAATCGACCGATTCGCTCGATCCATTATTTTCGATTTACGGCTAAAATAAATTTTTCTAATTTTTTTCAATAACATATTCCTGCTTAAATAACTTTTTTACATAGGGATTAAGCATTTAGAACGATACATTGTTTAAAATAAGGGCACTTTACTCTTGACATTTTACGGTTTTTTCAATTTTCTGAAAAATCCTATCATTAGATTTTTTTAAAAATACGATATTCTTGCTTAACTAACGTTTCTACATAGGGATTAAGCATTTAGAACGAAATCTAATGTCAGAAAATGGCACTTTACTCTTGACATTTTTCGGTTTTTTCAATTTTCTGGAAAATCCTATCATTAGATTTTTTTAAAAATACGATATTCTTGCTTAACTAACGTTTTTACATAGGGATTAAGCATTTAGAACGAAATCTAATGTAGGAAAATGGTACTTTACTCTTGATCGGTACGTTGGGACTTTGAAAATATTCGGGCGTTCCAATCGCTCGTCTGTTGCATCATAGCGCGTCTCGGCGCAATCGACCGATTCGCTCGATCCATTATTTTCGATTTACGGCTAAAATAAATTTTTCTAATTTTTTTCAATAACATATTCCTGCTTAAATAACTTTTTTACATAGGGATTAAGCATTTAGAACGATACATTGTTTAAAGTAAGGGCACTTTACTCTTGACATTTTACGGTTTTTTCAATTTTCTGAAAAATCCTATCATTAGATTTTTTTAAAAATACGATATTCTTGCTTAACTAACGTTTCTACATAGGGATTAAGCATTTAGAACGAAATCTAATGTCAGAAAATGGCACTTTACTCTTGACATTTTTCGGTTTTTTCAATTTTCTGGAAAATCCTATCATTAGATTTTTTTAAAAATACGATATTCTTGCTTAACTAACGTTTTTACATAGGGATTAAGCATTTAGAACGAAATCTAATGTAGGAAAATGGTACTTTACTCTTGATCGGTACGTTGGGACTTTGAAAATATTCGGGCGTACGCGGCGCGCTCGGCGCTTCGAACAGCTCCGGTGTCCCCATTATTTTCGATTTACGGCTAAAATAAATTTTTCTAATTTTTTTCAATAACATATTCCTGCTAAAATAACTTTTTTACATAGGGATTAAGCATTTAGAACGATACATTGTTTAAAATAAGGGCACTTTACTCTTGACATTTTACGGTTTTTTCAATTTTCTGAAAAATCCTATCATTAGATTTTTTTAAAAATACGATATTCTTGCTTAACTAACGTTTCTACATAGGGATTAAGCATTTAGAACGAAATCTAATGTCAGAAAATGGCACTTTACTCTTGACATTTTTCGGTTTTTTCAATTTTCTGGAAAATCCTATCATTAGATTTTTTTAAAAATACGATATTCTTGCTTAACTAACGTTTTTACATAGGGATTAAGCATTTAGAACGAAATCTAATGTAGGAAAATGGTACTTTACTCTTGATCGGTACGTTGGGACTTTGAAAATATTCGGGCGTTCCAATCGCTCGTCTGTTGCATCATAGCGCGTCTCGGCGCAATCGACCGATTCGCTCGATCCATTATTTTCGATTTACGGCTAAAATAAATTTTTCTAATTTTTTTCAATAACATATTCCTGCTTAAATAACTTTTTTACATAGGGATTAAGCATTTAGAACGATACATTGTTTAAAATAAGGGCACTTTACTCTTGACATTTTACGGTTTTTTCAATTTTCTGAAAAATCCTATCATTAGATTTTTTTAAAAATACGATATTCTTGCTTAACTAACATTTCTACATAGGGATTAAGCATTTAGAACGAAATCTAATGTCAGAAAATGGCACTTTACTCTTGACATTTTTCGGTTTTTTCAATTTTCTGGAAAATCCTATCATTAGATTTTTTTAAAAATACGATATTCTTGCTTAACTAACGTTTTTACATAGGGATTAAGCATTTAGAACGAAATCTAATGTAGGAAAATGGTACTTTACTCTTGATCGGTACGTTGGGACTTTGAAAATATTCGGGCGTACGCGGCGCGCTCGGCGCTTCGAACAGCTCCGGTGTCCCCATTATTTTCGATTTACGGCTAAAATAAATTTTTCTAATTTTTTTCAATAACATATTCCTGCTAAAATAACTTTTTTACATAGGGATTAAGCATTTAGAACGATACATTGTTTAAAATAAGGGCACTTTACTTGACATTTTACGGTTTTTTCAATTTTCTGAAAAATCCTATCATTAGATTTTTTTAAAAATACGATATTCTTGCTTAACTAACGTTTCTACATAGGGATTAAGCATTTAGAACGAAATCTAATGTCAGAAAATGGCACTTTACTCTTGACATTTTTCGGTTTTTTCAATTTTCTGGAAAATCCTATCATTAGATTTTTTTAAAAATACGATATTCTTGCTTAACTAACGTTTTTACATAGGGATTAAGCATTTAGAACGAAATCTAATGTAGGAAAATGGTACTTTACTCTTGATCGGTACGTTGGGACTTTGAAAATATTCGGGCGTTCCAATCGCTCGTCTGTTGCATCATAGCGCGTCTCGGCGCAATCGACCGATTCGCTCGATCCATTATTTTCGATTTACGGCTAAAATAAATTTTTCTAATTTTTTTCAATAACATATTCCTGCTTAAATAACTTTTTTACATAGGGATTAAGCATTTAGAACGATACATTGTTTAAAGTAAGGGCACTTTACTCTTGACATTTTACGGTTTTTTCAATTTTCTGAAAAATCCTATCATTAGATTTTTTTAAAAATACGATATTCTTGCTTAACTAACGTTTCTACATAGGGATTAAGCATTTAGAACGAAATCTAATGTCAGAAAATGGCACTTTACTCTTGACATTTTTCGGTTTTTTCAATTTTCTGGAAAATCCTATCATTAGATTTTTTTAAAAATACGATATTCTTGCTTAACTAACGTTTTTACATAGGGATTAAGCATTTAGAACGAAATCTAATGTAGGAAAATGGTACTTTACTCTTGATCGGTACGTTGGGACTTTGAAAATATTCGGGCGTATGCGGCGCGCTCGGCGCTTCGAACAGCTCCGGTGTCCCCATTATTTTCGATTTACGGCTAAAATAAATTTTTCTAATTTTTTTCAATAACATATTCCTGCTAAAATAACTTTTTTACATAGGGATTAAGCATTTAGAACGATACATTGTGTAAAATAAGGGCACTTTACTCTTGACATTTTACGGTTTTTTCAATTTTCTGAAAAATCCTATCATTAGATTTTTTTAAAAATACGATATTCTTGCTTAACTAACGTTTCTACATAGGGATTAAGCATTTAGAACGAAATCTAATGTAGGAAAATGGTACTTTACTCTTGATCGGTACGTTGGGACTTTGAAAATATTCGGGGGTTCCAATCGCTCGTCTGTTGCATCATAGCGCGTCTCGGCGCAATCGACCGATTCGCTCGATCCATTATTTTCGATTTACGGCTAAAATAAATTTTTCTAATTTTTTTCAATAACATATTCCTGCTTAAATAACTTTTTTACATAGGGATTAAGCATTTAGAACGATACATTGTTTAAAATAAGGGCACTTTACTCTTGACATTTTACGGTTTTTTCAATTTTCTGAAAAATCCTATCATTAGATTTTTTTAAAAATACGATATTCTTGCTTAACTAACGTTTCTACATAGGGATTAAGCATTTAGAACGAAATCTAATGTCAGAAAATGGCACTTTACTCTTGACATTTTTCGGTTTTTTCAATTTTCTGGGAAATCCTATCATTAGATTTTTTTAAAAATACGATATTCTTGCTTAACTAACGTTTTTACATAGGGATTAAGCATTTAGAACGAAATCTAATGTAGGAAAATGGTACTTTACTCTTGATCGGTACGTTGGGACTTTGAAAATATTCGGGCGTTCCAATCGCTCGTCTGTTGCATCATAGCGCGTCTCGGCGCAATCGACCGATTCGCTCGATCCATTATTTTCGATTTACGGCTAAAATAAATTTTTCTAATTTTTTTCAATAACATATTCCTGCTAAAATAACTTTTTTACATAGGGATTAAGCATTTAGAACGATACATTGTTTAAAATAAGGGCACTTTACTCTTGACATTTTACGGTTTTTTCAATTTTCTGAAAAATCCTATCATTAGATTTTTTTAAAAATACGATATTCTTGCTTAACTAACGTTTCTACATAGGGATTAAGCATTTAGAACGAAATCTAATGTCAGAAAATGGCACTTTACTCTTGACATTTTTCGGTTTTTTCAATTTTCTGGAAAATCCTATCATTAGATTTTTTTAAAAATACGATATTCTTGCTTAACTAACGTTTTTACATAGGGATTAAGCATTTAGAACGAAATCTAATGTAGGAAAATGGTACTTTACTCTTGATCGGTACGTTGGGACTTTGAAAATATTCGGGCGTTCCAATCGCTCGTCTGTTGCATCATAGCGCGTCTCGGCGCAATCGACCGATTCGCTCGATCCATTATTTTCGATTTACGGCTAAAATAAATTTTTCTAATTTTTTTCAATAACATATTCCTGCTTAAATAACTTTTTTACATAGGGATTAAGCATTTAGAACGATACATTGTTTAAAATAAGGGCACTTTACTCTTGACATTTTACGGTTTTTTCAATTTTCTGAAAAATCCTATCATTAGATTTTTTTAAAAATACGATATTCTTGCTTAACTAACGTTTCTACATAGGGATTAAGCATTTAGAACGAAATCTAATGTCAGAAAATGGCACTTTACTCTTGACATTTTTCGGTTTTTTCAATTTTCTGGAAAATCCTATCATTAGATTTTTTTAAAAATACGATATTCTTGCTTAACTAACGTTTTTACATAGGGATTAAGCATTTAGAACGAAATCTAATGTAGGAAAATGGTACTTTACTCTTGATCGGTACGTTGGGACTTTGAAAATATTCGGGCGTACGCGGCGCGCTCGGCGCTTCGAACAGCTCCGGTGTCCCCATTATTTTCGATTTACGGCTAAAATAAATTTTTCTAATTTTTTTCAATAACATATTCCTGCTAAAATAACTTTTTTACATAGGGATTAAGCATTTAGAACGATACATTGTTTAAAATAAGGGCACTTTACTCTTGACATTTTACGGTTTTTTCAATTTTCTGAAAAATCCTATCATTAGATTTTTTTAAAAATACGATATTCTTGCTTAACTAACGTTTCTACATAGGGATTAAGCATTTAGAACGAAATCTAATGTCAGAAAATGGCACTTTACTCTTGACATTTTTCGGTTTTTTCAATTTTCTGGAAAATCCTATCATTAGATTTTTTTAAAAATACGATATTCTTGCTTAACTAACGTTTTTACATAGGGATTAAGCATTTAGAACGAAATCTAATGTAGGAAAATGGTACTTTACTCTTGATCGGTACGTTGGGACTTTGAAAATATTCGGGCGTACGCGGCGCGCTCGGCGCTTCGAACAGCTCCGGTGTCCCCATTATTTTCGATTTACGGCTAAAATAAATTTTTCTAATTTTTTTCAATAACATATTCCTGCTAAAATAACTTTTTTACATAGGGATTAAGCATTTAGAACGATACATTGTTTAAAATAAGGGCACTTTACTCTTGACATTTTACGGTTTTTTCAATTTTCTGAAAAATCCTATCATTAGATTTTTTTAAAAATACGATATTCTTGCTTAACTAACGTTTCTACATAGGGATTAAGCATTTAGAACGAAATCTAATGTCAGAAAATGGCACTTTACTCTTGACATTTTTCGGTTTTTTCAATTTTCTGGAAAATCCTATCATTAGATTTTTTTAAAAATACGATATTCTTGCTTAACTAACGTTTTTACATAGGGATTAAGCATTTAGAACGAAATCTAATGTAGGAAAATGGTACTTTACTCTTGATCGGTACGTTGGGACTTTGAAAATATTCGGGCGTTCCAATCGCTCGTCTGTTGCATCATAGCGCGTCTCGGCGCAATCGACCGATTCGCTCGATCCATTATTTTCGATTTACGGCTAAAATAAATTTTTCTAATTTTTTTCAATAACATATTCCTGCTTAAATAACTTTTTTACATAGGGATTAAGCATTTAGAACGATACATTGTTTAAAATAAGGGCACTTTACTCTTGACATTTTACGGTTTTTTCAATTTTCTGAAAAATCCTATCATTAGATTTTTTTAAAAATACGATATTCTTGCTTAACTAACGTTTCTACATAGGGATTAAGCATTTAGAACGAAATCTAATGTCAGAAAATGGCACTTTACTCTTGACATTTTTCGGTTTTTTCAATTTTCTGGAAAATCCTATCATTAGATTTTTTTAAAAATACGATATTCTTGCTTAACTAACGTTTTTACATAGGGATTAAGCATTTAGAACGAAATCTAATGTAGGAAAATGGTACTTTACTCTTGATCGGTACGTTGGGACTTTGAAAATATTCGGGCGTACGCGGCGCGCTCGGCGCTTCGAACAGCTCCGGTGTCCCCATTATTTTCGATTTACGGCTAAAATAAATTTTTCTAATTTTTTTCAATAACATATTCCTGCTAAAATAACTTTTTTACATAGGGATTAAGCATTTAGAACGATACATTGTTTAAAATAAGGGCACTTTACTCTTGACATTTTACGGTTTTTTCAATTTTCTGAAAAATCCTATCATTAGATTTTTTTAAAAATACGATATTCTTGCTTAACTAACGTTTCTACATAGGGATTAAGCATTTAGAACGAAATCTAATGTCAGAAAATGGCACTTTACTCTTGACATTTTTCGGTTTTTTCAATTTTCTGGAAAATCCTATCATTAGATTTTTTTAAAAATACGATATTCTTGCTTAACTAACGTTTTTACATAGGGATTAAGCATTTAGAACGAAATCTAATGTAGGAAAATGGTACTTTACTCTTGATCGGTACGTTGGGACTTTGAAAATATTCGGGCGTTCCAATCGCTCGTCTGTTGCATCATAGCGCGTCTCGGCGCAATCGACCGATTCGCTCGATCCATTATTTTCGATTTACGGCTAAAATAAATTTTTCTAATTTTTTTCAATAACATATTCCTGCTAAAATAACTTTTTTACATAGGGATTAAGCATTTAGAACGATACATTGTTTAAAATAAGGGCACTTTACTCTTGACATTTTACGGTTTTTTCAATTTTCTGAAAAATCCTATCATTAGATTTTTTTAAAAATACGATATTCTTGCTTAACTAACGTTTCTACATAGGGATTAAGCATTTAGAACGAAATCTAATGTCAGAAAATGGCACTTTACTCTTGACATTTTTCGGTTTTTTCAATTTTCTGGAAAATCCTATCATTAGATTTTTTTAAAAATACGATATTCTTGCTTAACTAACGTTTTTACATAGGGATTAAGCATTTAGAACGAAATGTAATGTAGGAAAATGGTACTTTACTCTTGATCGGTACGTTGGGACTTTGAAAATATTCGGGCGTTCCAATCGCTCGTCTGTTGCATCATAGCGCGTCTCGGCGCAATCGACCGATTCGCTCGATCCATTATTTTCGATTTACGGCTAAAATAAATTTTTCTAATTTTTTTCAATAACATATTCCTGCTTAAATAACTTTTTTACATAGGGATTAAGCATTTAGAACGATACATTGTTTAAAATAAGGGCACTTTACTCTTGACATTTTACGGTTTTTTCAATTTTCTGAAAAATCCTATCATTAGATTTTTTTAAAAATACGATATTCTTGCTTAACTAACGTTTCTACATAGGGATTAAGCATTTAGAACGAAATCTAATGTCAGAAAATGGCACTTTACTCTTGACATTTTTCGGTTTTTTCAATTTTCTGGAAAATCCTATCATTAGATTTTTTTAAAAATACGATATTCTTGCTTAACTAACGTTTTTACATAGGGATTAAGCATTTAGAACGAAATCTAATGTAGGAAAATGGTACTTTACTCTTGATCGGTACGTTGGGACTTTGAAAATATTCGGGCGTTCCAATCGCTCGTCTGTTGCATCATAGCGCGTCTCGGCGCAATCGACCGATTCGCTCGATCCATTATTTTCGATTTACGGCTAAAATAAATTTTTCTAATTTTTTTCAATAACATATTCCTGCTTAAATAACTTTTTTACATAGGGATTAAGCATTTAGAACGATACATTGTTTAAAGTAAGGGCACTTTACTCTTGACATTTTACGGTTTTTTCAATTTTCTGAAAAATCCTATCATTAGATTTTTTTAAAAATACGATATTCTTGCTTAACTAACGTTTCTACATAGGGATTAAGCATTTAGAACGAAATCTAATGTCAGAAAATGGCACTTTACTCTTGACATTTTTCGGTTTTTTCAATTTTCTGGAAAATCCTATCATTAGATTTTTTTAAAAATACGATATTCTTGCTTAACTAACGTTTTTACATAGGGATTAAGCATTTAGAACGAAATCTAATGTAGGAAAATGGTACTTTACTCTTGATCGGTACGTTGGGACTTTGAAAATATTCGGGCGTACGCGGCGCGCTCGGCGCTTCGAACAGCTCCGGTGTCCCCATTATTTTCGATTTACGGCTAAAATAAATTTTTCTAATTTTTATCAATAACATATTCCTGCTAAAATAACTTTTTTACATAGGGATTAAGCATTTAGAACGATACATTGTTTAAAATAAGGGCACTTTACTCTTGACATTTTACGGTTTTTTCAATTTTCTGAAAAATCCTATCATTAGATTTTTTTAAAAATACGATATTCTTGCTTAACTAACGTTTCTACATAGGGATTAAGCATTTAGAACGAAATCTAATGTCAGAAAATGGCACTTTACTCTTGACATTTTTCGGTTTTTTCAATTTTCTGGAAAATCCTATCATTAGATTTTTTTAAAAATACGATATTCTTGCTTAACTAACGTTTTTACATAGGGATTAAGCATTTAGAACGAAATCTAATGTAGGAAAATGGTACTTTACTCTTGATCGGTACGTTGGGACTTTGAAAATATTCGGGGGTTCCAATCGCTCGTCTGTTGCATCATAGCGCGTCTCGGCGCAATCGACCGATTCGCTCGATCCATTATTTTCGATTTACGGCTAAAATAAATTTTTCTAATTTTTTTCAATAACATATTCCTGCTTAAATAACTTTTTTACATAGGGATTAAGCATTTAGAACGATACATTGTTTAAAATAAGGGCACTTTACTCTTGACATTTTACGGTTTTTTCAATTTTCTGAAAAATCCTATCATTAGATTTTTTTAAAAATACGATATTCTTGCTTAACTAACGTTTCTACATAGGGATTAAGCATTTAGAACGAAATCTAATGTCAGAAAATGGCACTTTACTCTTGACATTTTTCGGTTTTTTCAATTTTCTGGAAAATCCTATCATTAGATTTTTTTAAAAATACGATATTCTTGCTTAACTAACGTTTTTACATAGGGATTAAGCATTTAGAACGAAATCTAATGTAGGAAAATGGTACTTTACTCTTGATCGGTACGTTGGGACTTTGAAAATATTCGGGCGTTCCAATCGCTCGTCTGTTGCATCATAGCGCGTCTCGGCGCAATCGACCGATTCGCTCGATCCATTATTTTCGATTTACGGCTAAAATAAATTTTTCTAATTTTTTTCAATAACATATTCCTGCTTAAATAACTTTTTTACATAGGGATTAAGCATTTAGAACGATACATTGTTTAAAATAAGGGCACTTTACTCTTGACATTTTACGGTTTTTTCAATTTTCTGAAAAATCCTATCATTAGATTTTTTTAAAAATACGATATTCTTGCTTAACTAACGTTTCTACATAGGGATTAAGCATTTAGAACGAAATCTAATGTCAGAAAATGGCACTTTACTCTTGACATTTTTCGGTTTTTTCAATTTTCTGGAAAATCCTATCATTAGATTTTTTTAAAAATACGATATTCTTGCTTAACTAACGTTTTTACATAGGGATTAAGCATTTAGAACGAAATCTAATGTAGGAAAATGGTACTTTACTCTTGATCGGTACGTTGGGACTTTGAAAATATTCGGGCGTACGCGGCGCGCTCGGCGCTTCGAACAGCTCCGGTGTCCCCATTATTTTCGATTTACGGCTAAAATAAATTTTTCTAATTTTTTTCAATGACATATTCCTGCTAAAATAACTTTTTTACATAGGGATTAAGCATTTAGAACGATACATTGTTTAAAATAAGGGCACTTTACTCTTGACATTTTACGGTTTTTTCAATTTTCTGAAAAATCCTATCATTAGATTTTTTTAAAAATACGATATTCTTGCTTAACTAACGTTTCTACATAGGGATTAAGCATTTAGAACGAAATCTAATGTCAGAAAATGGCACTTTACTCTTGACATTTTTCGGTTTTTTCAATTTTCTGGAAAATCCTATCATTAGATTTTTTTAAAAATACGATATTCTTGCTTAACTAACGTTTTTACATAGGGATTAAGCATTTAGAACGAAATCTAATGTAGGAAAATGGTACTTTACTCTTGATCGGTACGTTGGGACTTTGAAAATATTCGGGGGTTCCAATCGCTCGTCTGTTGCATCATAGCGCGTCTCGGCGCAATCGACCGATTCGCTCGATCCATTATTTTCGATTTACGGCTAAAATAAATTTTTCTAATTTTTTTCAATAACATATTCCTGCTTAAATAACTTTTTTACATAGGGATTAAGCATTTAGAACGATACATTGTTTAAAATAAGGGCACTTTACTCTTGACATTTTACGGTTTTTTCAATTTTCTGAAAAATCCTATCATTAGATTTTTTTAAAAATACGATATTCTTGCTTAACTAACGTTTCTACATAGGGATTAAGCATTTAGAACGAAATCTAATGTCAGAAAATGGCACTTTACTCTTGACATTTTTCGGTTTTTTCAATTTTCTGGGAAATCCTATCATTAGATTTTTTTAAAAATACGATATTCTTGCTTAACTAACGTTTTTACATAGGGATTAAGCATTTAGAACGAAATCTAATGTAGGAAAATGGTACTTTACTCTTGATCGGTACGTTGGGACTTTGAAAATATTCGGGCGTTCCAATCGCTCGTCTGTTGCATCATAGCGCGTCTCGGCGCAATCGACCGATTCGCTCGATCCATTATTTTCGATTTACGGCTAAAATAAATTTTTCTAATTTTTTTCAATAACATATTCCTGCTAAAATAACTTTTTTACATAGGGATTAAGCATTTAGAACGATACATTGTTTAAAATAAGGGCACTTTACTCTTGACATTTTACGGTTTTTTCAATTTTCTGAAAAATCCTATCATTAGATTTTTTTAAAAATACGATATTCTTGCTTAACTAACGTTTCTACATAGGGATTAAGCATTTAGAACGAAATCTAATGTCAGAAAATGGCACTTTACTCTTGACATTTTTCGGTTTTTTCAATTTTCTGGAAAATCCTATCATTAGATTTTTTTAAAAATACGATATTCTTGCTTAACTAACGTTTTTACATAGGGATTAAGCATTTAGAACGAAATCTAATGTAGGAAAATGGTACTTTACTCTTGATCGGTACGTTGGGACTTTGAAAATATTCGGGCGTTCCAATCGCTCGTCTGTTGCATCATAGCGCGTCTCGGCGCAATCGACCGATTCGCTCGATCCATTATTTTCGATTTACGGCTAAAATAAATTTTTCTAATTTTTTTCAATAACATATTCCTGCTTAAATAACTTTTTTACATAGGGATTAAGCATTTAGAACGATACATTGTTTAAAATAAGGGCACTTTACTCTTGACATTTTACGGTTTTTTCAATTTTCTGAAAAATCCTATCATTAGATTTTTTTAAAAGTACGATATTCTTGCTTAACTAACGTTTCTACATAGGGATTAAGCATTTAGAACGAAATCTAATGTCAGAAAATGGCACTTTACTCTTGACATTTTTCGGTTTTTTCAATTTTCTGGAAAATCCTATCATTAGATTTTTTTAAAAATACGATATTCTTGCTTAACTAACGTTTTTACATAGGGATTAAGCATTTAGAACGAAATCTAATGTAGGAAAATGGTACTTTACTCTTGATCGGTACGTTGGGACTTTGAAAATATTCGGGCGTTCCAATCGCTCGTCTGTTGCATCATAGCGCGTCTTTTTTTTTTTTTTTTTTTTTTTTTTTTTTTTTGTTTAACGTGGGGGAAATCTGCTGGTCAGACACCCCCGTCCCGCCCGAGGGGCGGGGCGGGGGTAGTGCGGGTTTTGACCCGCTAAAACCCCCACGGCGGCCTAGGGCGCTGGCGAGTAGCGGGGGAGCCACGGGAACTCTTACAGAACACAACCGCGGCTCCCCCTCGCCTGGCCGGCCACCAGGATGGAATGGCGATGGCCGGCCGCGTCCCGGGGGGGGGGTTTATACTCCCCCCATGAATCATCTTGCTTCGGCGGTGCGGGGGACCGCACCCCACACCGCCTCGTCACTCCCACTATGGGGAGGACAGCTTCAGTTGGGGGGGGGGTTGGCGGGCGGCGGGCAATTAAACCATTAATCTGGTACACCCGCCGCCCGCCTATTCTCATCTGCTCGGGGAGGGGGGCTCTAGGCGTGGGCGCACACGCCGCACCCCCCGCTCACGGCGACCCCGCTCGGCAGCCTCCTTCTGCAGCATCACCTCTTCGCAGAAGGCGATGGCTGCCGCCCATTTTCTTGGGCTCTCCAGCATGGCCCCAACTAAGCTGGAGAGAGCGAGGTCGCGACCAACTTCCCGTCTTAGGACTCGGCGCAGCACTGAAAAGGCGGGGCATACCTCCAGTGTATGCTGCGCCGAGTCCTCCTCCGCGCCACAGTGGCGGCACACCGTCGTCGCTTCCCGACCGATGCGACACAGGTACACACCGAAGCAGCCATGCCCGGTGAACACCTGCGTCGCACGGTAGGTGAGCCTGCCAAACCGCCTCTCCCGCCACGAGGTGAAGTGTGGCAGGAGAGCCCCAGGGACGCGCTCGCCGGCATGGGAACAAAGCTCCGCACGCCATCTGGCGAGCGCTAGTCCCCGGGCCTGGAGTTCGAAGCCGTCGACCGCCTCCTGCTCCGGCGGGTCCCCCCGAGCCCGGCCAGCGATGCATATGCGCCTATAGACATAGGCGCGCATCGCCGCCTGCAGCTCGAAGGGAATTTCTCCCGCCAGAGCAAGCGCCGCCACGGTAGACGCGGTGCGGTAACCCCGTATGAGGCGAAGGGCCATTTGCCTCTGAAGCCGGCGCAACAACAAAGTGATGCGCCGGCTTGCCCTCGCGGACGTCCCCCAGATCGGGGCGCCGTACAAGGCCATGGACCGCACCACGCCCAGGTATAGGCGACGCACCATGTTATCCGGTCCCCCGAGATTGGGCAACAGGCGGCCGAGCGAGGCCGCCGCCCTCTCAACTCGGGGGACGAGGCGGCCGAAATGCGCCCCGAATCTCCAGTGGCTGTCGAGGATCAGTCCGAGATACTTGATCTCGGACTTCACCTCGACGCAGGCTCCTCCAACCCAGATCCACGATCCGGCCGGTGGCCGCGACCGAGGCCGTCCAAACCAGACGGCCTCGGCCTTCTCCGGGGCCATCTTCAGCCCCAGATCGTGGATCTTCGCGACGACGGCTGCCACCGCAACCTCCGCTCGTCGGATGGTCCTCTCGAAGGTGTCCCCGACGGTGACCACTAACGTGTCGTCCGCATAGCAGACGACAGTGGCACCGTCGGGCAGGGAGGCCCTCAGGACTGCGTTATATCCCAGGTCCCACAGGAGTGGTCCTAACACGGACCCCTGTGGGACCCCGCAGTCCACTTCCCTCCGTATCGTCCCGTACCGGCCCGGGTATTCCACCCACCTGTCCCGCAGGTAGGCCCCGATCACCCGCCTCAGATAGGGAGGCACCTGGTGTTCAACCAGGGCCTCCCTAATGGCGGACCAGGGCAGGGTGTTAAATGCATTGACGATGTCCATCGACACCGCCAAACACACCCCGCCCCGTGCCACGGCATTGTCCGAGAGGGACTTTAGACGGTCGATTGCGTCGACCGTCGATCGCCCCTCCCGAAAGCCGAACTGGCAGTCCGCCAGATCGGGGCCAACGCGGGACAGGTGCCTGGCGAGGCGGGCAGCAATGATCTTTTCAAAGATCTTGCCCACCTCGTCCAGGAGGCAAATGGGCCGGTACGCGGAGGGAGAATCCGCAGGCCTCCCATCCTTCTTTAAGAGGACCATCCGACTTCTCCTCCAGAGGTCCGGGAACACCCCGGACCTCAGGAGCCCGGAGAAGAGGCTTCTGAGCCTCCCGCCCAGGACGCTCATGGCAAGCAACCAGACCCGGCCGGGGATACCGTCCGGCCCCGGGGCAGTATTCTTGCCCCGAAGCCATTTGACTACCCCGGCCATTTCCTCCGGCGCGACCTCCAGATCCGGGGACCACTCATGTCCCTCTAGCTGAGGGACGGGCCGGGACGCCTCCCCGCTGACGGGGAATAGCGCGTCCACGACCCGTCCGAGCATCCCCGGATCCAGGCTTTCCGTCAGAGGGGGCGCCCAGGGACGTAAACGTCCCATCGCCATTTTGTATGGGCGCCCCCACGGATCTCGGTTCAGAGACCCGAGAAAGTCGCGCCAGGCCTGGCTCTTCGCCTGCCTGATGGCCAGCTGCAGGGCGACCACCTTCTCCCTGTATCGCCCATACAGCTGGATAGCCAGCTCCACGTCGGAACGTCGTCGTCGACGGGCGCGGGCGTACTGGCGTCGCGCGCGGACGCACTCTGTGCGTAAATCCGCTATCGCGCGCGACCACCAGTACACCGCCTTCCTCGGGAAGACCCTGGCCCGGGGCATGGCGACGTCGCAAATCGACGTCATTGCGCCCCGGAACCAATGGGCCTCCCTTGTCCCGTCGACTGGCCCTGCCGGTGTTGCCGGCCAGGCCACGACGTGGGCTGCCGCCATCAGAGCGTCCTGGTCGAGGCGCTTCAGCGCCCACCGTGGCTGAGGCGACCCCTCATCAGCGGGGCGACGTCGGGGCGTCGATGGGGCGGCGGAGAGGCCGAGAACAATGTATCTGTGGTCGGACAGCGTCTCGACCTCCTCCGCCACCCTCCACCCCGTAATACGGCGCACGGCCGGGGGCGTTGCCCATGACAGGTCAACGATGGACCCCCCGTTATACCGCACGCACGTATGGACCGAGCCCGTGTTTAGAAGACAGAGTCCGAGTCCCGCCGCCCAATCAAGCACCTCCCGGCCCCTCGGGTCCGTCTTGGGGGAACCCCAAGCTGAAGACTTGGCGTTGAAGTCCCCCAGGACCAGCACCGGACGCGGCTGGCAGCGAGAGACGCATCTCCCCACCACGTCCAGATACTGTTCATACTCCACGAGGGACCACCTCGGAGGTGCGTAGATCGCCACAACCACGGTGCCGCCCCAGTCAACGGCCAGGTATCCCCGGCCGCGCTCGATAACGGAGCACGCCGGGGACCCCGGCCGGCCTGCCCATATTATAACGACGGAGCCGTCCAAGTCCCCCATCCAATGTGGATGGTCGGGGACCCGGTACGGCTCCGCCGCTACGGCCAACCCGGCACCCCGCTCGGCCAGGAATTGCACAAAAAGGTCTTGTGCCCTGACCGAGCGGTTCAGGTTGGCCTGAATAATAGGGCCAGTAGGCCCCATTACTCCGGCGCCTCAATCTCCATCGCCGCCGCGGGAGCGGTGGCGTCTGGGGTTTTATCAGCCCCAACCGCCCCCGCGGGCGTGACGGTGGCATCCTTGGGTGCCGGATCTTTTGTATTAGTAGCTGCCACGGCGGCTGCCGCCTTGGCCGTCGTGGTTCTCCTCCCCCTGCTCCCTCTGCCGCGTCTCGCGCTGGCAGGGCACGCCCGGCTGCCGAGGCGGTGGCTGGCCGGCTTGCCAGCACCCGCGCAAAGCGGGCACTTTGGCTGTTCAGTGCAGCCAGCCACCCTGTGGTCCTGACTGCCGCACCCAAAACAGCAGCCGGACCGATCCTCGGCCGCAGTGCACCGCTGCCTCGTGTGGCCTAAGCCAAAGCAGCGGTAGCACTGCAAGGGGCGGGCGCTGAGGGCCTCCACCGTCGCCTGGGTCCAGCCCACTGTATCATAGCGCGTCTCGGCGCAATCGACCGATTCGCTCGATCCATTATTTTCGATTTACGGCTAAAATAAATTTTTCTAATTTTTTTCAATAACATATTCCTGCTAAAATAACTTTTTTACATAGGGATTAAGCATTTAGAACGATACATTGTTTAAAATAAGGGCACTTTACTCTTGACATTTTACGGTTTTTTCAATTTTCTGAAAAATCCTATCATTAGATTTTTTTAAAAATACGATATTCTTGCTTAACTAACGTTTCTACATAGGGATTAAGCATTTAGAACGAAATCTAATGTCAGAAAATGGCACTTTACTCTTGACATTTTTCGGTTTTTTCAATTTTCTGGAAAATCCTATCATTAGATTTTTTTAAAAATACGATATTCTTGCTTAACTAACGTTTTTACATAGGGATTAAGCATTTAGAACGAAATCTAATGTAGGAAAATGGTACTTTACTCTTGATCGGTACGTTGGGACTTTGAAAATATTCGGGCGTTCCAATCGCTCGTCTGTTGCATCATAGCGCGTCTCGGCGCAATCGACCGATTCGCTCGATCCATTATTTTCGATTTACGGCTAAAATAAATTTTTCTAATTTTTTTCAATAACATATTCCTGCTAAAATAACTTTTTTACATAGGGATTAAGCATTTAGAACGATACATTGTTTAAAATAAGGGCACTTTACTCTTGACATTTTACGGTTTTTTCAATTTTCTGAAAAATCCTATCATTAGATTTTTTTAAAAATACGATATTCTTGCTTAACTAACGTTTCTACATAGGGATTAAGCATTTAGAACGAAATCTAATGTCAGAAAATGGCACTTTACTCTTGACATTTTTCGGTTTTTTCAATTTTCTGGAAAATCCTATCATTAGATTTTTTTAAAAATACGATATTCTTGCTTAACTAACGTTTTTACATAGGGATTAAGCATTTAGAACGAAATCTAATGTAGGAAAATGGTACTTTACTCTTGATCGGTACGTTGGGACTTTGAAAATATTCGGGCGTTCCAATCGCTCGTCTGTTGCATCATAGCGCGTCTCGGCGCAATCGACCGATTCGCTCGATCCATTATTTTCGATTTACGGCTAAAATAAATTTTTCTAATTTTTTTCAATAACATATTCCTGCTTAAATAACTTTTTTACATAGGGATTAAGCATTTAGAACGATACATTGTTTAAAATAAGGGCACTTTACTCTTGACATTTTACGGTTTTTTCAATTTTCTGAAAAATCCTATCATTAGATTTTTTTAAAAATACGATATTCTTGCTTAACTAACGTTTCTACATAGGGATTAAGCATTTAGAACGAAATCTAATGTCAGAAAATGGCACTTTACTCTTGACATTTTTCGGTTTTTTCAATTTTCTGGAAAATCCTATCATTAGATTTTTTTAAAAATACGATATTCTTGCTTAACTAACGTTTTTACATAGGGATTAAGCATTTAGAACGAAATCTAATGTAGGAAAATGGTACTTTACTCTTGATCGGTACGTTGGGACTTTGAAAATATTCGGGCGTTCCAATCGCTCGTCTGTTGCATCATAGCGCGTCTCGGCGCAATCGACCGATTCGCTCGATCCATTATTTTCGATTTACGGCTAAAATAAATTTTTCTAATTTTTTTCAATAACATATTCCTGCTTAAATAACTTTTTTACATAGGGATTAAGCATTTAGAACGATACATTGTTTAAAGTAAGGGCACTTTACTCTTGACATTTTACGGTTTTTTCAATTTTCTGAAAAATCCTATCATTAGATTTTTTTAAAAATACGATATTCTTGCTTAACTAACGTTTCTACATAGGGATTAAGCATTTAGAACGAAATCTAATGTCAGAAAATGGCACTTTACTCTTGACATTTTTCGGTTTTTTCAATTTTCTGGAAAATCCTATCATTAGATTTTTTTAAAAATACGATATTCTTGCTTAACTAACGTTTTTACATAGGGATTAAGCATTTAGAACGAAATCTAATGTAGGAAAATGGTACTTTACTCTTGATCGGTACGTTGGGACTTTGAAAATATTCGGGCGTACGCGGCGCGCTCGGCGCTTCGAACAGCTCCGGTGTCCCCATTATTTTCGATTTACGGCTAAAATAAATTTTTCTAATTTTTATCAATAACATATTCCTGCTAAAATAACTTTTTTACATAGGGATTAAGCATTTAGAACGATACATTGTTTAAAATAAGGGCACTTTACTCTTGACATTTTACGGTTTTTTCAATTTTCTGAAAAATCCTATCATTAGATTTTTTTAAAAATACGATATTCTTGCTTAACTAACGTTTCTACATAGGGATTAAGCATTTAGAACGAAATCTAATGTCAGAAAATGGCACTTTACTCTTGACATTTTTCGGTTTTTTCAATTTTCTGGAAAATCCTATCATTAGATTTTTTTAAAAATACGATATTCTTGCTTAACTAACGTTTTTACATAGGGATTAAGCATTTAGAACGAAATCTAATGTAGGAAAATGGTACTTTACTCTTGATCGGTACGTTGGGACTTTGAAAATATTCGGGCGTACGTGGCGCGCTCGGCGCTTCGAACAGCTCCGGTGTCCCCATTATTTTCGATTTACGGCTAAAATAAATTTTTCTAATTTTTTTCAATAACATATTCCTGCTAAAATAACTTTTTTACATAGGGATTAAGCATTTAGAACGATACATTGTTTAAAATAAGGGCACTTTACTCTTGACATTTTACGGTTTTTTCAATTTTCTGAAAAATCCTAGCATTAGATTTTTTTAAAAATACGATATTCTTGCTTAACTAACGTTTCTACATAGGGATTAAGCATTTAGAACGAAATCTAATGTCAGAAAATGGCACTTTACTCTTGACATTTTTCGGTTTTTTCAATTTTCTGGAAAATCCTATCATTAGATTTTTTTAAAAATACGATATTCTTGCTTAACTAACGTTTTTACATAGGGATTAAGCATTTAGAACGAAATCTAATGTAGGAAAATGGTACTTTACTCTTGATCGGTACGTTGGGACTTTGAAAATATTCGGGCGTTCCAATCGCTCGTCTGTTGCATCATAGCGCGTCTCGGCGCAATCGACCGATTCGCTCGATCCATTATTTTCGATTTACGGCTAAAATAAATTTTTCTAATTTTTTTCAATAACATATTCCTGCTTAAATAACTTTTTTACATAGGGATTAAGCATTTAGAACGATACATTGTTTAAAATAAGGGCACTTTACTCTTGACATTTTACGGTTTTTTCAATTTTCTGAAAAATCCTATCATTAGATTTTTTTAAAAATACGATATTCTTGCTTAACTAACGTTTCTACATAGGGATTAAGCATTTAGAACGAAATCTAATGTCAGAAAATGGCACTTTACTCTTGACATTTTTCGGTTTTTTCAATTTTCTGGAAAATCCTATCATTAGATTTTTTTAAAAATACGATATTCTTGCTTAACTAACGTTTTTACATAGGGATTAAGCATTTAGAACGAAATCTAATGTAGGAAAATGGTACTTTACTCTTGATCGGTACGTTGGGACTTTGAAAATATTCGGGCGTACGCGGCGCGCTCGGCGCTTCGAACAGCTCCGGTGTCCCCATTATTTTCGATTTACGGCTAAAATAAATTTTTCTAATTTTTTTCAATGACATATTCCTGCTAAAATAACTTTTTTACATAGGGATTAAGCATTTAGAACGATACATTGTTTAAAATAAGGGCACTTTACTCTTGACATTTTACGGTTTTTTCAATTTTCTGAAAAATCCTATCATTAGATTTTTTTAAAAATACGATATTCTTGCTTAACTAACGTTTCTACATAGGGATTAAGCATTTAGAACGAAATCTAATGTCAGAAAATGGCACTTTACTCTTGACATTTTTCGGTTTTTTCAATTTTCTGGGAAATCCTATCATTAGATTTTTTTAAAAATACGATATTCTTGCTTAACTAACGTTTTTACATAGGGATTAAGCATTTAGAACGAAATCTAATGTAGGAAAATGGTACTTTACTCTTGATCGGTACGTTGGGACTTTGAAAATATTCGGGCGTACGCGGCGCGCTCGGCGCTTCGAACAGCTCCGGTGTCCCCATTATTTTCGATTTACGGCTAAAATAAATTTTTCTAATTTTTTTCAATAACATATTCCTGCTAAAATAACTTTTTTACATAGGGATTAAGCATTTAGAACGATACATTGTTTAAAATAAGGGCACTTTACTCTTGACATTTTACGGTTTTTTCAATTTTCTGAAAAATCCTATCATTAGATTTTTTTAAAAATACGATATTCTTGCTTAACTAACGTTTCTACATAGGGATTAAGCATTTAGAACGAAATCTAATGTCAGAAAATGGCACTTTACTCTTGACATTTTTCGGTTTTTTCAATTTTCTGGAAAATCCTATCATTAGATTTTTTTAAAAATACGATATTCTTGCTTAACTAACGTTTTTACATAGGGATTAAGCATTTAGAACGAAATCTAATGTAGGAAAATGGTACTTTACTCTTGATCGGTACGTTGGGACTTTGAAAATATTCGGGGGTTCCAATCGCTCGTCTGTTGCATCATAGCGCGTCTCGGCGCAATCGACCGATTCGCTCGATCCATTATTTTCGATTTACGGCTAAAATAAATTTTTCTAATTTTTTTCAATAACATATTCCTGCTTAAATAACTTTTTTACATAGGGATTAAGCATTTAGAACGATACATTGTTTAAAATAAGGGCACTTTACTCTTGACATTTTACGGTTTTTTCAATTTTCTGAAAAATCCTATCATTAGATTTTTTTAAAAATACGATATTCTTGCTTAACTAACGTTTCTACATAGGGATTAAGCATTTAGAACGAAATCTAATGTCAGAAAATGGCACTTTACTCTTGACATTTTTCGGTTTTTTCAATTTTCTGGGAAATCCTATCATTAGATTTTTTTAAAAATACGATATTCTTGCTTAACTAACGTTTTTACATAGGGATTAAGCATTTAGAACGAAATCTAATGTAGGAAAATGGTACTTTACTCTTGATCGGTACGTTGGGACTTTGAAAATATTCGGGCGTTCCAATCGCTCGTCTGTTGCATCATAGCGCGTCTCGGCGCAATCGACCGATTCGCTCGATCCATTATTTTCGATTTACGGCTAAAATAAATTTTTCTAATTTTTTTCAATAACATATTCCTGCTAAAATAACTTTTTTACATAGGGATTAAGCATTTAGAACGATACATTGTTTAAAATAAGGGCACTTTACTCTTGACATTTTACGGTTTTTTCAATTTTCTGAAAAATCCTATCATTAGATTTTTTTAAAAATACGATATTCTTGCTTAACTAACGTTTCTACATAGGGATTAAGCATTTAGAACGAAATCTAATGTCAGAAAATGGCACTTTACTCTTGACATTTTTCGGTTTTTTCAATTTTCTGGGAAATCCTATCATTAGATTTTTTTAAAAATACGATATTCTTGCTTAACTAACGTTTTTACATAGGGATTAAGCATTTAGAACGAAATCTAATGTAGGAAAATGGTACTTTACTCTTGATCGGTACGTTGGGACTTTGAAAATATTCGGGCGTTCCAATCGCTCGTCTGTTGCATCATAGCGCGTCTCGGCGCAATCGACCGATTCGCTCGATCCATTATTTTCGATTTACGGCTAAAATAAATTTTTCTAATTTTTTTCAATAACATATTCCTGCTTAAATAACTTTTTTACATAGGGATTAAGCATTTAGAACGATACATTGTTTAAAATAAGGGCACTTTACTCTTGACATTTTACGGTTTTTTCAATTTTCTGAAAAATCCTATCATTAGATTTTTTTAAAAATACGATATTCTTGCTTAACTAACGTTTCTACATAGGGATTAAGCATTTAGAACGAAATCTAATGTCAGAAAATGGCACTTTACTCTTGACATTTTTCGGTTTTTTCAATTTTCTGAAAAATCCTATCATTAGATTTTTTTAAAAATACGATATTCTTGCTTAACTAACGTTTCTACATAGGGATTAAGCATTTAGAACGAAATCTAATGTCAGAAAATGGCACTTTACTCTTGACATTTTTCGGTTTTTTCAATTTTCTGGAAAATCCTATCATTAGATTTTTTTAAAAATACGATATTCTTGCTTAACTAACGTTTTTACATAGGGATTAAGCATTTAGAACGAAATCTAATGTAGGAAAATGGTACTTTACTCTTGATCGGTACGTTGGGACTTTGAAAATATTCGGGCGTACGCGGCGCGCTCGGCGCTTCGAACAGCTCCGGTGTCCCCATTATTTTCGATTTACGGCTAAAATAAATTTTTCTAATTTTTTTCAATGACATATTCCTGCTAAAATAACTTTTTTACATAGGGATTAAGCATTTAGAACGATACATTGTTTAAAATAAGGGCACTTTACTCTTGACATTTTACGGTTTTTTCAATTTTCTGAAAAATCCTATCATTAGATTTTTTTAAAAATACGATATTCTTGCTTAACTAACGTTTCTACATAGGGATTAAGCATTTAGAACGAAATCTAATGTCAGAAAATGGCACTTTACTCTTGACATTTTTCGGTTTTTTCAATTTTCTGGAAAATCCTATCATTAGATTTTTTTAAAAATACGATATTCTTGCTTAACTAACGTTTTTACATAGGGATTAAGCATTTAGAACGAAATCTAATGTAGGAAAATGGTACTTTACTCTTGATCGGTACGTTGGGACTTTGAAAATATTCGGGCGTTCCAATCGCTCGTCTGTTGCATCATAGCGCGTCTCGGCGCAATCGACCGATTCGCTCGATCCATTATTTTCGATTTACGGCTAAAATAAATTTTTCTAATTTTTTTCAATAACATATTCCTGCTAAAATAACTTTTTTACATAGGGATTAAGCATTTAGAACGATACATTGTTTAAAATAAGGGCACTTTACTCTTGACATTTTACGGTTTTTTCAATTTTCTGAAAAATCCTATCATTAGATTTTTTTAAAAATACGATATTCTTGCTTAACTAACGTTTCTACATAGGGATTAAGCATTTAGAACGAAATCTAATGTCAGAAAATGGCACTTTACTCTTGACATTTTTCGGTTTTTTCAATTTTCTGGGAAATCCTATCATTAGATTTTTTTAAAAATACGATATTCTTGCTTAACTAACGTTTTTACATAGGGATTAAGCATTTAGAACGAAATCTAATGTAGGAAAATGGTACTTTACTCTTGATCGGTACGTTGGGACTTTGAAAATATTCGGGCGTACGCGGCGCGCTCGGCGCTTCGAACAGCTCCGGTGTCCCCATTATTTTCGATTTACGGCTAAAATAAATTTTTCTAATTTTTTTCAATAACATATTCCTGCTAAAATAACTTTTTTACATAGGGATTAAGCATTTAGAACGATACATTGTTTAAAATAAGGGCACTTTACTCTTGACATTTTACGGTTTTTTCAATTTTCTGAAAAATCCTATCATTAGATTTTTTTAAAAATACGATATTCTTGCTTAACTAACGTTTCTACATAGGGATTAAGCATTTAGAACGAAATCTAATGTCAGAAAATGGCACTTTACTCTTGACATTTTTCGGTTTTTTCAATTTTCTGGAAAATCCTATCATTAGATTTTTTTAAAAATACGATATTCTTGCTTAACTAACGTTTTTACATAGGGATTAAGCATTTAGAACGAAATCTAATGTAGGAAAATGGTACTTTACTCTTGATCGGTACGTTGGGACTTTGAAAATATTCGGGGGTTCCAATCGCTCGTCTGTTGCAGCATAGCGCGTCTCGGCGCAATCGACCGATTCGCTCGATCCATTATTTTCGATTTACGGCTAAAATAAATTTTTCTAATTTTTTTCAATAACATATTCCTGCTTAAATAACTTTTTTACATAGGGATTAAGCATTTAGAACGATACATTGTTTAAAATAAGGGCACTTTACTCTTGACATTTTACGGTTTTTTCAATTTTCTGAAAAATCCTATCATTAGATTTTTTTAAAAATACGATATTCTTGCTTAACTAACGTTTCTACATAGGGATTAAGCATTTAGAACGAAATCTAATGTCAGAAAATGGCACTTTACTCTTGACATTTTTCGGTTTTTTCAATTTTCTGGGAAATCCTATCATTAGATTTTTTTAAAAATACGATATTCTTGCTTAACTAACGTTTTTACATAGGGATTAAGCATTTAGAACGAAATCTAATGTAGGAAAATGGTACTTTACTCTTGATCGGTACGTTGGGACTTTGAAAATATTCGGGCGTTCCAATCGCTCGTCTGTTGCATCATAGCGCGTCTCGGCGCAATCGACCGATTCGCTCGATCCATTATTTTCGATTTACGGCTAAAATAAATTTTTCTAATTTTTTTCAATAACATATTCCTGCTAAAATAACTTTTTTACATAGGGATTAAGCATTTAGAACGATACATTGTTTAAAATAAGGGCACTTTACTCTTGACATTTTACGGTTTTTTCAATTTTCTGAAAAATCCTATCATTAGATTTTTTTAAAAATACGATATTCTTGCTTAACTAACGTTTCTACATAGGGATTAAGCATTTAGAACGAAATCTAATGTCAGAAAATGGCACTTTACTCTTGACATTTTTCGGTTTTTTCAATTTTCTGGGAAATCCTATCATTAGATTTTTTTAAAAATACGATATTCTTGCTTAACTAACGTTTTTACATAGGGATTAAGCATTTAGAACGAAATCTAATGTAGGAAAATGGTACTTTACTCTTGATCGGTACGTTGGGACTTTGAAAATATTCGGGCGTTCCAATCGCTCGTCTGTTGCATCATAGCGCGTCTCGGCGCAATCGACCGATTCGCTCGATCCATTATTTTCGATTTACGGCTAAAATAAATTTTTCTAATTTTTTTCAATAACATATTCCTGCTTAAATAACTTTTTTACATAGGGATTAAGCATTTAGAACGATACATTGTTTAAAATAAGGGCACTTTACTCTTGACATTTTACGGTTTTTTCAATTTTCTGAAAAATCCTATCATTAGATTTTTTTAAAAATACGATATTCTTGCTTAACTAACGTTTCTACATAGGGATTAAGCATTTAGAACGAAATCTAATGTCAGAAAATGGCACTTTACTCTTGACATTTTTCGGTTTTTTCAATTTTCTGGAAAATCCTATCATTAGATTTTTTTAAAAATACGATATTCTTGCTTAACTAACGTTTTTACATAGGGATTAAGCATTTAGAACGAAATCTAATGTAGGAAAATGGTACTTTACTCTTGATCGGTACGTTGGGACTTTGAAAATATTCGGGCGTACGCGGCGCGCTCGGCGCTTCGAACAGCTCCGGTGTCCCCATTATTTTCGATTTACGGCTAAAATAAATTTTTCTAATTTTTTTCAATAACATATTCCTGCTAAAATAACTTTTTTACATAGGGATTAAGCATTTAGAACGATACATTGTTTAAAATAAGGGCACTTTACTCTTGACATTTTACGGTTTTTTCAATTTTCTGAAAAATCCTATCATTAGATTTTTTTAAAAATACGATATTCTTGCTTCACTAACGTTTCTACATAGGGATTAAGCATTTAGAACGAAATCTAATGTCAGAAAATGGCACTTTACTCTTGACATTTTTCGGTTTTTTCAATTTTCTGAAAAATCCTATCATTAGATTTGTTTAAAAATACGATATTCTTGCTTAACTAACGTTTCTACATAGGGATTAAGCATTTAGAACGAAATCTAATGTCAGAAAATGGCACTTTACTCTTGACATTTTTCGGTTTTTTCAATTTTCTGGAAAATCCTATCATTAGATTTTTTTAAAAATACGATATTCTTGCTTAACTAACGTTTTTACATAGGGATTAAGCATTTAGAACGAAATCTAATGTAGGAAAATGGTACTTTACTCTTGATCGGTACGTTGGGACTTTGAAAATATTCGGGCGTTCCAATCGCTCGTCTGTTGCATCATAGCGCGTCTCGGCGCAATCGACCGATTCGCTCGATCCATTATTTTCGATTTACGGCTAAAATAAATTTTTCTAATTTTTTTCAATAACATATTCCTGCTAAAATAACTTTTTTACATAGGGATTAAGCATTTAGAACGATACATTGTTTAAAATAAGGGCACTTTACTCTTGACATTTTACGGTTTTTTCAATTTTCTGAAAAATCCTATCATTAGATTTTTTTAAAAATACGATATTCTTGCTTAACTAACGTTTCTACATAGGGATTAAGCATTTAGAACGAAATCTAATGTCAGAAAATGGCACTTTACTCTTGACATTTTTCGGTTTTTTCAATTTTCTGGAAAATCCTATCATTAGATTTTTTTAAAAATACGATATTCTTGCTTAACTAACGTTTTTACATAGGGATTAAGCATTTAGAACGAAATCTAATGTAGGAAAATGGTACTTTACTCTTGATCGGTACGTTGGGACTTTGAAAATATTCGGGCGTTCCAATCGCTCGTCTGTTGCATCATAGCGCGTCTCGGCGCAATCGACCGATTCGCTCGATCCATTATTTTCGATTTACGGCTAAAATAAATTTTTCTAATTTTTTTCAATAACATATTCCTGCTTAAATAACTTTTTTACATAGGGATTAAGCATTTAGAACGATACATTGTTTAAAATAAGGGCACTTTACTCTTGACATTTTACGGTTTTTTCAATTTTCTGAAAAATCCTATCATTAGATTTTTTTAAAAATACGATATTCTTGCTTAACTAACGTTTCTACATAGGGATTAAGCATTTAGAACGAAATCTAATGTCAGAAAATGGCACTTTACTCTTGACATTTTTCGGTTTTTTCAATTTTCTGGAAAATCCTATCATTAGATTTTTTTAAAAATACGATATTCTTGCTTAACTAACGTTTTTACATAGGGATTAAGCATTTAGAACGAAATCTAATGTAGGAAAATGGTACTTTACTCTTGATCGGTACGTTGGGACTTTGAAAATATTCGGGCGTTCCAATCGCTCGTCTGTTGCATCATAGCGCGTCTCGGCGCAATCGACCGATTCGCTCGATCCATTATTTTCGATTTACGGCTAAAATAAATTTTTCTAATTTTTTTCAATAACATATTCCTGCTTAAATAACTTTTTTACATAGGGATTAAGCATTTAGAACGATACATTGTTTAAAGTAAGGGCACTTTACTCTTGACATTTTACGGTTTTTTCAATTTTCTGAAAAATCCTATCATTAGATTTTTTTAAAAATACGATATTCTTGCTTAACTAACGTTTCTACATAGGGATTAAGCATTTAGAACGAAATCTAATGTCAGAAAATGGCACTTTACTCTTGACATTTTTCGGTTTTTTCAATTTTCTGGAAAATCCTATCATTAGATTTTTTTAAAAATACGATATTCTTGCTTAACTAACGTTTTTACATAGGGATTAAGCATTTAGAACGAAATCTAATGTAGGAAAATGGTACTTTACTCTTGATCGGTACGTTGGGACTTTGAAAATATTCGGGCGTACGCGGCGCGCTCGGCGCTTCGAACAGCTCCGGTGTCCCCATTATTTTCGATTTACGGCTAAAATAAATTTTTCTAATTTTTTTCAATAACATATTCCTGCTAAAATAACTTTTTTACATAGGGATTAAGCATTTAGAACGATACATTGTTTAAAATAAGGGCACTTTACTCTTGACATTTTACGGTTTTTTCAATTTTCTGAAAAATCCTATCATTAGATTTTTTTAAAAATACGATATTCTTGCTTAACTAACGTTTCTACATAGGGATTAAGCATTTAGAAGGAAATCTAATGTAGGAAAATGGTACTTTACTCTTGATCGGTACGTTGGGACTTTGAAAATATTCGGGCGTTCCAATCGCTCGTCTGTTGCATCATAGCGCGTCTCGGCGCAATCGACCGATTCGCTCGATCCATTATTTTCGATTTACGGCTAAAATAAATTTTTCTAATTTTTTTCAATAACATATTCCTGCTTAAATAACTTTTTTACATAGGGATTAAGCATTTAGAACGATACATTGTTTAAAGTAAGGGCACTTTACTCTTGACATTTTACGGTTTTTTCAATTTTCTGAAAAATCCTATCATTAGATTTTTTTAAAAATACGATATTCTTGCTTAACTAAAGTTTCTACATAGGGATTATGCATTTAGAACGAAATCTAATGTCAGAAAATGGCACTTTACTCTTGACATTTTTCGGTTTTTTCAATTTTCTGGAAAATCCTATCATTAGATTTTTTTAAAAATACGATATTCTTGCTTAACTAACGTTTTTACATAGGGATTAAGCATTTAGAACGAAATCTAATGTAGGAAAATGGTACTTTACTCTTGATCGGTACGTTGGGACTTTGAAAATATTCGGGCGTACGCGGCGCGCTCGGCGCTTCGAACAGCTCCGGTGTCCCCATTATTTTCGATTTACGGCTAAAATAAATTTTTCTAATTTTTTTCAATAACATATTCCTGCTAAAATAACTTTTTTACATAGGGATTAAGCATTTAGAACGATACATTGTTTAAAATAAGGGCACTTTACTCTTGACATTTTACGGTTTTTTCAATTTTCTGAAAAATCCTATCATTAGATTTTTTTAAAAATACGATATTCTTGCTTAACTAACGTTTCTACATAGGGATTAAGCATTTAGAACGAAATCTAATGTCAGAAAATGGCACTTTACTCTTGACATTTTTCGGTTTTTTCAATTTTCTGGAAAATCCTATCATTAGATTTTTTTAAAAATACGATATTCTTGCTTAACTAACGTTTTTACATAGGGATTAAGCATTTAGAACGAAATCTAATGTAGGAAAATGGTACTTTACTCTTGATCGGTACGTTGGGACTTTGAAAATATTCGGGCGTTCCAATCGCTCGTCTGTTGCATCATAGCGCGTCTCGGCGCAATCGACCGATTCGCTCGATCCATTATTTTCGATTTACGGCTAAAATAAATTTTTCTAATTTTTTTCAATAACATATTCCTGCTTAAATAACTTTTTTACATAGGGATTAAGCATTTAGAACGATACATTGTTTAAAATAAGGGCACTTTACTCTTGACATTTTACGGTTTTTTCAATTTTCTGAAAAATCCTATCATTAGATTTTTTTAAAAATACGATATTCTTGCTTAACTAACGTTTCTACATAGGGATTAAGCATTTAGAACGAAATCTAATGTCAGAAAATGGCACTTTACTCTTGACATTTTTCGGTTTTTTCAATTTTCTGGAAAATCCTATCATTAGATTTTTTTAAAAATACGATATTCTTGCTTAACTAACGTTTTTACATAGGGATTAAGCATTTAGAACGAAATCTAATGTAGGAAAATGGTACTTTACTCTTGATCGGTACGTTGGGACTTTGAAAATATTCGGGCGTACGCGGCGCGCTCGGCGCTTCGAACAGCTCCGGTGTCCCCATTATTTTCGATTTACGGCTAAAATAAATTTTTCTAATTTTTTTCAATAACATATTCCTGCTAAAATAACTTTTTTACATAGGGATTAAGCATTTAGAACGATACATTGTTTAAAATAAGGGCACTTTACTCTTGACATTTTACGGTTTTTTCAATTTTCTGAAAAATCCTATCATTAGATTTTTTTAAAAATACGATATTCTTGCTTAACTAACGTTTCTACATAGGGATTAAGCATTTAGAACGAAATCTAATGTCAGAAAATGGCACTTTACTCTTGACATTTTTCGGTTTTTTCAATTTTCTGGAAAATCCTATCATTAGATTTTTTTAAAAATACGATATTCTTGCTTAACTAACGTTTTTACATAGGGATTAAGCATTTAGAACGAAATCTAATGTAGGAAAATGGTACTTTACTCTTGATCGGTACGTTGGGACTTTGAAAATATTCGGGGGTTCCAATCGCTCGTCTGTTGCATCATAGCGCGTCTCGGCGCAATCGACCGATTCGCTCGATCCATTATTTTCGATTTACGGCTAAAATAAATTTTTCTAATTTTTTTCAATAACATATTCCTGCTTAAATAACTTTTTTACATAGGGATTAAGCATTTAGAACGATACATTGTTTAAAATAAGGGCACTTTACTCTTGACATTTTACGGTTTTTTCAATTTTCTGAAAAATCCTATCATTAGATTTTTTTAAAAATACGATATTCTTGCTTAACTAACGTTTCTACATAGGGATTAAGCATTTAGAACGAAATCTAATGTCAGAAAATGGCACTTTACTCTTGACATTTTTCGGTTTTTTCAATTTTCTGGGAAATCCTATCATTAGATTTTTTTAAAAATACGATATTCTTGCTTAACTAACGTTTTTACATAGGGATTAAGCATTTAGAACGAAATCTAATGTAGGAAAATGGTACTTTACTCTTGATCGGTACGTTGGGACTTTGAAAATATTCGGGCGTTCCAATCGCTCGTCTGTTGCATCATAGCGCGTCTCGGCGCAATCGACCGATTCGCTCGATCCATTATTTTCGATTTACGGCTAAAATAAATTTTTCTAATTTTTTTCAATAACATATTCCTGCTAAAATAACTTTTTTACATAGGGATTAAGCATTTAGAACGATACATTGTTTAAAATAAGGGCACTTTACTCTTGACATTTTACGGTTTTTTCAATTTTCTGAAAAATCCTATCATTAGATTTTTTTAAAAATACGATATTCTTGCTTAACTAACGTTTCTACATAGGGATTAAGCATTTAGAACGAAATCTAATGTCAGAAAATGGCACTTTACTCTTGACATTTTTCGGTTTTTTCAATTTTCTGGAAAATCCTATCATTAGATTTTTTTAAAAATACGATATTCTTGCTTAACTAACGTTTTTACATAGGGATTAAGCATTTAGAACGAAATCTAATGTAGGAAAATGGTACTTTACTCTTGATCGGTACGTTGGGACTTTGAAAATATTCGGGCGTTCCAATCGCTCGTCTGTTGCATCATAGCGCGTCTCGGCGCAATCGACCGATTCGCTCGATCCATTATTTTCGATTTACGGCTAAAATAAATTTTTCTAATTTTTTTCAATAACATATTCCTGCTTAAATAACTTTTTTACATAGGGATTAAGCATTTAGAACGATACATTGTTTAAAATAAGGGCACTTTACTCTTGACATTTTACGGTTTTTTCAATTTTCTGAAAAATCCTATCATTAGATTTTTTTAAAAATACGATATTCTTGCTTAACTAACGTTTCTACATAGGGATTAAGCATTTAGAACGAAATCTAATGTCAGAAAATGGCACTTTACTCTTGACATTTTTCGGTTTTTTCAATTTTCTGGAAAATCCTATCATTAGATTTTTTTAAAAATACGATATTCTTGCTTAACTAACGTTTTTACATAGGGATTAAGCATTTAGAACGAAATCTAATGTAGGAAAATGGTACTTTACTCTTGATCGGTACGTTGGGACTTTGAAAATATTCGGGCGTACGCGGCGCGCTCGGCGCTTCGAACAGCTCCGGTGTCCCCATTATTTTCGATTTACGGCTAAAATAAATTTTTCTAATTTTTTTCAATAACATATTCCTGCTAAAATAACTTTTTTACATAGGGATTAAGCATTTAGAACGATACATTGTTTAAAATAAGGGCACTTTACTCTTGACATTTTACGGTTTTTTCAATTTTCTGAAAAATCCTATCATTAGATTTTTTTAAAAATACGATATTCTTGCTTAACTAACGTTTCTACATAGGGATTAAGCATTTAGAACGAAATCTAATGTCAGAAAATGGCACTTTACTCTTGACATTTTTCGGTTTTTTCAATTTTCTGGAAAATCCTATCATTAGATTTTTTTAAAAATACGATATTCTTGCTTAACTAACGTTTTTACATAGGGATTAAGCATTTAGAACGAAATCTAATGTAGGAAAATGGTACTTTACTCTTGATCGGTACGTTGGGACTTTGAAAATATTCGGGCGTTCCAATCGCTCGTCTGTTGCATCATAGCGCGTCTCGGCGCAATCGACCGATTCGCTCGATCCATTATTTTCGATTTACGGCTAAAATAAATTTTTCTAATTTTTTTCAATAACATATTCCTGCTTAAATAACTTTTTTACATAGGGATTAAGCATTTAGAACGATACATTGTTTAAAATAAGGGCACTTTACTCTTGACATTTTACGGTTTTTTCAATTTTCTGAAAAATCCTATCATTAGATTTTTTTAAAAATACGATATTCTTGCTTAACTAACGTTTCTACATAGGGATTAAGCATTTAGAACGAAATCTAATGTCAGAAAATGGCACTTTACTCTTGACATTTTTCGGTTTTTTCAATTTTCTGGAAAATCCTATCATTAGATTTTTTTAAAAATACGATATTCTTGCTTAACTAACGTTTTTACATAGGGATTAAGCATTTAGAACGAAATCTAATGTAGGAAAATGGTACTTTACTCTTGATCGGTACGTTGGGACTTTGAAAATATTCGGGCGTACGCGGCGCGCTCGGCGCTTCGAACAGCTCCGGTGTCCCCATTATTTTCGATTTACGGCTAAAATAAATTTTTCTAATTTTTTTCAATGACATATTCCTGCTAAAATAACTTTTTTACATAGGGATTAAGCATTTAGAACGATACATTGTTTAAAATAAGGGCACTTTACTCTTGACATTTTACGGTTTTTTCAATTTTCTGAAAAATCCTATCATTAGATTTTTTTAAAAATACGATATTCTTGCTTAACTAACGTTTCTACATAGGGATTAAGCATTTAGAACGAAATCTAATGTCAGAAAATGGCACTTTACTCTTGACATTTTTCGGTTTTTTCAATTTTCTGGAAAATCCTATCATTAGATTTTTTTAAAAATACGATATTCTTGCTTAACTAACGTTTTTACATAGGGATTAAGCATTTAGAACGAAATCTAATGTAGGAAAATGGTACTTTACTCTTGATCGGTACGTTGGGACTTTGAAAATATTCGGGCGTTCCAATCGCTCGTCTGTTGCATCATAGCGCGTCTCGGCGCAATCGACCGATTCGCTCGATCCATTATTTTCGATTTACGGCTAAAATAAATTTTTCTAATTTTTTTCAATAACATATTCCTGCTTAAATAACTTTTTTACATAGGGATTAAGCATTTAGAACGATACATTGTTTAAAATAAGGGCACTTTACTCTTGACATTTTACGGTTTTTTCAATTTTCTGAAAAATCCTATCATTAGATTTTTTTAAAAATACGATATTCTTGCTTAACTAACGTTTCTACATAGGGATTAAGCATTTAGAACGAAATCTAATGTCAGAAAATGGCACTTTACTCTTGACATTTTTCGGTTTTTTCAATTTTCTGGAAAATCCTATCATTAGATTTTTTTAAAAATACGATATTCTTGCTTAACTAACGTTTTTACATAGGGATTAAGCATTTAGAACGAAATCTAATGTAGGAAAATGGTACTTTACTCTTGATCGGTACGTTGGGACTTTGAAAATATTCGGGCGTTCCAATCGCTCGTCTGTTGCATCATAGCGCGTCTCGGCGCAATCGACCGATTCGCTCGATCCATTATTTTCGATTTACGGCTAAAATAAATTTTTCTAATTTTTTTCAATAACATATTCCTGCTTAAATAACTTTTTTACATAGGGATTAAGCATTTAGAACGATACATTGTTTAAAGTAAGGGCACTTTACTCTTGACATTTTACGGTTTTTTCAATTTTCTGAAAAATCCTATCATTAGATTTTTTTAAAAATACGATATTCTTGCTTAACTAACGTTTCTACATAGGGATTAAGCATTTAGAACGAAATCTAATGTCAGAAAATGGCACTTTACTCTTGACATTTTTCGGTTTTTTCAATTTTCTGGAAAATCCTATCATTAGATTTTTTTAAAAATACGATATTCTTGCTTAACTAACGTTTTTACATAGGGATTAAGCATTTAGAACGAAATCTAATGTAGGAAAATGGTACTTTACTCTTGATCGGTACGTTGGGACTTTGAAAATATTCGGGCGTACGCGGCGCGCTCGGCGCTTCGAACAGCTCCGGTGTCCCCATTATTTTCGATTTACGGCTAAAATAAATTTTTCTAATTTTTATCAATAACATATTCCTGCTAAAATAACTTTTTTACATAGGGATTAAGCATTTAGAACGATACATTGTTTAAAATAAGGGCACTTTACTCTTGACATTTTACGGTTTTTTCAATTTTCTGAAAAATCCTATCATTAGATTTTTTTAAAAATACGATATTCTTGCTTAACTAACGTTTCTACATAGGGATTAAGCATTTAGAACGAAATCTAATGTCAGAAAATGGCACTTTACTCTTGACATTTTTCGGTTTTTTCAATTTTCTGGAAAATCCTATCATTAGATTTTTTTAAAAATACGATATTCTTGCTTAACTAACGTTTTTACATAGGGATTAAGCATTTAGAACGAAATCTAATGTAGGAAAATGGTACTTTACTCTTGATCGGTACGTTGGGACTTTGAAAATATTCGGGCGTACGTGGCGCGCTCGGCGCTTCGAACAGCTCCGGTGTCCCCATTATTTTCGATTTACGGCTAAAATAAATTTTTCTAATTTTTTTCAATAACATATTCCTGCTAAAATAACTTTTTTACATAGGGATTAAGCATTTAGAACGATACATTGTTTAAAATAAGGGCACTTTACTCTTGACATTTTACGGTTTTTTCAATTTTCTGAAAAATCCTATCATTAGATTTTTTTAAAAATACGATATTCTTGCTTATCTAACGTTTCTACATAGGGATTAAGCATTTAGAACGAAATCTAATGTCAGAAAATGGCACTTTACTCTTGACATTTTTCGGTTTTTTCAATTTTCTGGAAAATCCTATCATTAGATTTTTTTAAAAATACGATATTCTTGCTTAACTAACGTTTTTACATAGGGATTAAGCATTTAGAACGAAATCTAATGTAGGAAAATGGTACTTTACTCTTGATCGGTACGTTGGGACTTTGAAAATATTCGGGCGTTCCAATCGCTCGTCTGTTGCATCATAGCGCGTCTCGGCGCAATCGACCGATTCGCTCGATCCATTATTTTCGATTTACGGCTAAAATAAATTTTTCTAATTTTTTTCAATAACATATTCCTGCTTAAATAACTTTTTTACATAGGGATTAAGCATTTAGAACGATACATTGTTTAAAATAAGGGCACTTTACTCTCGACATTTTACGGTTTTTTCAATTTTCTGAAAAATCCTATCATTAGATTTTTTTAAAAATACGATATTCTTGCTTAACTAACGTTTCTACATAGGGATTAAGCATTTAGAACGAAATCTAATGTCAGAAAATGGCACTTTACTCTTGACATTTTTCGGTTTTTTCAATTTTCTGGAAAATCCTATCATTAGATTTTTTTAAAAATACGATATTCTTGCTTAACTAACGTTTTTACATAGGGATTAAGCATTTAGAACGAAATCTAATGTAGGAAAATGGTACTTTACTCTTGATCGGTACGTTGGGACTTTGAAAATATTCGGGCGTACGCGGCGCGCTCGGCGCTTCGAACAGCTCCGGTGTCCCCATTATTTTCGATTTACGGCTAAAATAAATTTTTCTAATTTTTTTCAATGACATATTCCTGCTAAAATAACTTTTTTACATAGGGATTAAGCATTTAGAACGATACATTGTTTAAAATAAGGGCACTTTACTCTTGACATTTTACGGTTTTTTCAATTTTCTGAAAAATCCTATCATTAGATTTTTTTAAAAATACGATATTCTTGCTTAACTAACGTTTCTACATGGGGATTAAGCATTTAGAACGAAATCTAATGTCAGAAAATGGCACTTTACTCTTGACATTTTTCGGTTTTTTCAATTTTCTGGAAAATCCTATCATTAGATTTTTTTAAAAATACGATATTCTTGCTTAACTAACGTTTTTACATAGGGATTAAGCATTTAGAACGAAATCTAATGTAGGAAAATGGTACTTTACTCTTGATCGGTACGTTGGGACTTTGAAAATATTCGGGCGTTCCAATCGCTCGTCTGTTG
This sequence comes from Megalopta genalis, assembly GCF_051020955.1. Lineage (NCBI taxonomy): Eukaryota > Metazoa > Arthropoda > Insecta > Hymenoptera > Halictidae > Megalopta > Megalopta genalis. The sequence goes on along the minus strand of NW_027476311.1, from coordinate 244,985 downwards.
CATCATAGCGCGTCTCGGCGCAATCGACCGATTCGCTCGATCCATTATTTTCGATTTACGGCTAAAATAAATTTTTCTAATTTTTTTCAATAACATATTCCTGCTTAAATAACTTTTTTACATAGGGATTAAGCATTTAGAACGATACATTGTTTAAAATAAGGGCACTTTACTCTTGACATTTTACGGTTTTTTCAATTTTCTGAAAAATCCTATCATTAGATTTTTTTAAAAATACGATATTCTTGCTTAACTAACGTTTCTACATAGGGATTAAGAATTTAGAACGAAATCTAATGTCAGAAAATGGCACTTTACTCTTGACATTTTTCGGTTTTTTCAATTTTCTGGAAAATCCTATCATTAGATTTTTTTAAAAATACGATATTCTTGCTTAACTAACGTTTTTACATAGGGATTAAGCATTTAGAACGAAATCTAATGTAGGAAAATGGTACTTTACTCTTGATCGGTACGTTGGGACTTTGAAAATATTCGGGCGTACGCGGCGCGCTCGGCGCTTCGAACAGCTCCGGTGTCCCCATTATTTTCGATTTACGGCTAAAATAAATTTTTCTAATTTTTTTCAATAACATATTCCTGCTAAAATAACTTTTTTACATAGGGATTAAGCATTTAGAACGATACATTGTTTAAAATAAGGGCACTTTACTCTTGACATTTTACGGTTTTTTCAATTTTCTGAAAAATCCTATCATTAGATTTTTTTAAAAATACGATATTCTTGCTTAACTAACGTTTCTACATAGGGATTAAGCATTTAGAACGAAATCTAATGTCAGAAAATGGCACTTTACTCTTGACATTTTTCGGTTTTTTCAATTTTCTGGAAAATCCTATCATTAGATTTTTTTAAAAATACGATATTCTTGCTTAACTAACGTTTTTACATAGGGATTAAGCATTTAGAACGAAATCTAATGTAGGAAAATGGTACTTTACTCTTGATCGGTACGTTGGGACTTTGAAAATATTCGGGCGTTCCAATCGCTCGTCTGTTGCATCATAGCGCGTCTCGGCGCAATCGACCGATTCGCTCGATCCATTATTTTCGATTTACGGCTAAAATAAATTTTTCTAATTTTTTTCAATAACATATTCCTGCTTAAATAACTTTTTTACATAGGGATTAAGCATTTAGAACGATACATTGTTTAAAGTAAGGGCACTTTACTCTTGACATTTTACGGTTTTTTCAATTTTCTGAAAAATCCTATCATTAGATTTTTTTAAAAATACGATATTCTTGCTTAACTAACGTTTCTACATAGGGATTAAGCATTTAGAACGAAATCTAATGTCAGAAAATGGCACTTTACTCTTGACATTTTTCGGTTTTTTCAATTTTCTGGAAAATCCTATCATTAGATTTTTTTAAAAATACGATATTCTTGCTTAACTAACGTTTTTACATAGGGATTAAGCATTTAGAACGAAATCTAATGTAGGAAAATGGTACTTTACTCTTGATCGGTACGTTGGGACTTTGAAAATATTCGGGCGTACGCGGCGCGCTCGGCGCTTCGAACAGCTCCGGTGTCCCCATTATTTTCGATTTACGGCTAAAATAAATTTTTCTAATTTTTTTCAATAACATATTCCTGCTAAAATAACTTTTTTACATAGGGATTAAGCATTTAGAACGATACATTGTTTAAAATAAGGGCACTTTACTCTTGACATTTTACGGTTTTTTCAATTTTCTGAAAAATCCTATCATTAGATTTTTTTAAAAATACGATATTCTTGCTTAACTAACGTTTCTACATAGGGATTAAGCATTTAGATGGAAATCTAATGTAGGAAAATGGTACTTTACTCTTGATCGGTACGTTGGGACTTTGAAAATATTCGGGCGTTCCAATCGCTCGTCTGTTGCATCATAGCGCGTCTTTTTTTTTTTTTTTTTTTTTTTTTTTTGTTTAACGTGGGGGAAATCTGCTGGTCAGACACCCCCGTCCCGCCCGAGGGGCGGGGCGGGGGTAGTGCGGGTTTTGACCCGCTAAAACCCCCACGGCGGCCTAGGGCGCTGGCGAGTAGCGGGGGAGCCACGGGAACTCTTACAGAACACAACCGCGGCTCCCCCTCGCCTGGCCGGCCACCAGGATGGAATGGCGATGGCCGGCCGCGTCCCGGGGGGGAGATTTATACTCCCCCCATGAATCATCTTGCTTCGGCGGTGCGGGGGACCGCACCCCACACCGCCTCGTCACTCCCACTTTGGGGAGGACAGCTTCAGTTGGGGGGGGGGTTGGCGGGCGGCGGGCAATTAAACCAGTAATCTGGTACACCCGCCGCCCGCCTATTCTCATCTGCTCGGGGAGGGGGGCTCTAGGCGTGGGCGCACACGCCGCACCCCCCGCTCACGGCGACCCCGCTCGGCAGCCTCCTTCTGCAGCATCACCTCTTCGCAGAAGGCGATGGCTGCCGCCCATTTTCTTGGGCTCTCCAGCATGGCCCCAACTAAGCTGGAGAGAGCGAGGTCGCGACCAACTTCCCGTCTTAGGTCTCGGCGCAGCACTGAAAAGGCGGGGCATACCTCCAGTGTATGCTGCGCCGAGTCCTCCTCCGCGCCACAGTGGTGGCACACCGTCGTCGCTTCCCGACCGATGCGACACAGGTACACACCGAAGCAGCCATGCCCGGTGAACACCTGCGTCGCACGGTAGGTGAGCCTGCCAAACCGCCTCTCCCGCCACGAGGTGAAGTGTGGCAGGAGAGCCCCAGGGACGCGCTCGCCGGCATGGGAACAAAGCTCCGCATGCCATCTGGCGAGCGCTAGTCCCCGGGCCTGGAGTTCGAAGCCGTCGACCGCCTCCCGCTCCGGCGGGTCCCCCCGAGCCCGGCCAGCGATGCATATGCGCCTATAGACATAGGCGCGCATCGCCGCCTGCAGCTCGAAGGGAATTTCTCCCGCCAGAGCAAGCGCCGCCACGGTAGACGCGGTGCGGTAACCCCGTATGAGGCGAAGGGCCATTTGCCTCTGAAGCCGGCGCAACAACAAAGTGATGCGCCGGCTTGCCCTCGCGGACGGCCCCCAGATCGGGGCGCCGTACAAGGCCATGGACCGCACCACGCCCAGGTATAGGCGACGCACCATGTTATCCGGCCCCCCGAGATTGGGCAACAGGCGGCCGAGCGAGGCCGCCGCCCTCTCAACTCGGGGGACGAGGCGGCCGAAATGCGCCCCGAATCTCCAGTGGCTGTCGAGGATCAGTCCGAGATACTTGATCTCGGACTTCACCTCGACGCAGGCTCCTCCAACCCAGATCCACGATCCGGCCGGTGGCCGCGACCGAGGCCGTCCAAACCAGACGGCCTCGGCCTTCTCCGGGGCCATCTTCAGCCCCAGATCGTGGATCTTCGCGACGACGGCTGCCACCGCAACCTCCGCTCGTCCGATGGTCCTCTCGAAGGTGTCCCCGACGGTGACCACTAACGTGTCGTCCGCATAGCAGACGACAGTGGCACCGTCGGGCAGGGAGGCCCTCAGGACTGCGTTATATCCCAGGTCCCACAGGAGTGGTCCTAACACGGACCCCTGTGGGACCCCGCAGTCCACTTCCCTCCGTATCGTCCCGTACCGGCCCGGGTATTCCACCCACCTGTCCCGCAGGTAGGCCCCGATCACCCGCCTCAGATAGGGAGGCACCTGGTGTTCAACCAGGGCCTCCCTAATGGCGGACCAGGGCAGGGTGTTAAATGCATTGACGATGTCGATCGACACCGCCAAACACACCCCGCCCCGTGCCACGGCATTGTCCGAGAGGGACTTTAGACGGTCGATTGCGTCGACCGTCGATCGCCCCTCCCGGAAGCCGAACTGGCAGTCCGCCAGATCGGGGCCAACGCGGGACAGGTGCCTGGCGAGGCGGGCAGCAATGATCTTTTCAAAGATCTTGCCCACCTCGTCCAGGAGGCAAATGGGCCGGTACGCGGAGGGAGAATCCGCAGGCCTCCCATCCTTCTTTAAGAGGACCATCCGACTTCTCCTCCAGAGGTCCGGGAACACCCCGGACCTCAGGAGCCCGGAGAAGAGGCTTCTGAGCCTCCCGCCCAGGACGCTCATGGCAAGCAACCAGACCCGGCCGGGGATACCGTCCGGCCCCGGGGCAGTATTCTTGCCCCGAAGCCATTTGACTACCCCGGCCATTTCCTCCGGCGCGACCTCCAGATCCGGGGACCACTCATGTCCCTCTAGCTGAGGGACGGGCCGGGACGCCTCCCCGCTGACGGGGAATAGCGCGTCCACGACCCGTCCGAGCATCCCCGGATCCAGGCTTTCCGTCAGAGGGGGCGCCCAGGGACGTAAACGTCCCATCGCCATTTTGTACGGGCGCCCCCACGGATCTCGGTTCAGAGACCCGAGAAAGTCGCGCCAGGCCTGGCTCTTCGCCTGCCTGATGGCCAGCTGCAGGGCGACCACCTTCTCCCTGTATCGCCCATACAGCCGGATAGCCAGCTCCACGTCGGAACGTCGTCGTCGACGGGCGCGGGCGTACTGGCGTCGCGCGCGGATGCACTCTGTGCGTAAATCCGCTATCGCGCGCGACCACCAGTACACCGCCTTCCTCGGGAAGACCCTGGCCCGGGGCATGGCGACGTCGCAAATCGACGTCATTGCGCCCCGGAACCAATGGGCCTCCCTTGTCCCGTCGACTGGCCCGGCCGGTGTTGCCGGCCAGGCCACGACGTGGGCTGCCGCCATCAGAGCGTCCCGGTCGAGGCGCTTCAGCGCCCACCGTGGCTGAGGCGATCCCTCATCAGCGGGGCGACGTCGGGGCGTCGATGGGGCGGCGGAGAGGCCGAGAACAATGTATCTGTGGTCGGACAGCGTCTCGACCTCCTCCGCCACCCTCCACCCCGTAATACGGCGCACGGCCGGGGGCGTTGCCCATGACAGGTCAACGATGGACCCCCCGTTATACCGCACGCACGTATGGACCGAGCCCGTGTTTAGAAGACAGAGTCCGAGTCCCGCCGCCCAATCAAGCACCTCCCGGCCCCTCGGGTCCGTCCTGGGGGAACCCCAAGCTGAAGACTTGGCGTTGAAGTCCCCCAGGACCAGCACCGGACGCGGCTGGCAGCGAGAGACGCATCTCCCCACCACGTCCAGATACTGTTCATACTCCACGAGGGACCACCTCGGAGGTGCGTAGATCGCCACAACCACGGTGCCGCCCCAGTCAACGGCCAGGTATCCCCGGCCGCGCTCGATAACGGAGCACGCCGGGGACCCCGGCCGGCCTGCCCATATTATAACGACGGAGCCGTCCAAGTCCCCCATCCAATGTGGATGGTCGGGGACCCGGTACGGCTCCGCCGCTACGGCCAACCCGGCACCCCGCTCGGCCAGGAATTGCACAAAAAGGTCTTGTGCCCTGACCGAGCGGTTCAGGTTGGCCTGAATAATAGGGCCAGTAGGCCCCATTACTCCGGCGCCTCAATCTCCATCGCTGCCGCGGGAGCGGTGGCGTCTGGGGTTTTATCAGCCCCAACCGCCCCCGCGGGCGCGACGGTGGCATCCTTGGGTGCCGGATCCTTTGTTTTAGGAGCTGCCACGGCGGCTGCCGCCTTGGCCGTCGTGGTTCTCCTCCCCCTGCTTCCTCTGCCGCGTCTCGCGCTGGCAGGGCACGCCCGGCTGCCGAGGCGGTGGCCGGCCGGCTTGCCAGCACCCGCGCAAAGCGGGCACTTTGGCTTTTCTGTGCAGCCAGCCACCTTATGGTCCTGACTGCCGCACCCGAAACAGCAGCCGGACCGATCCTCGGCCGCAGTGCACCGCTGCCTCGTGTGGCCTAAGCCAAAGCAGCGGTAGCACTGCAAGGGCCGGGCGCTGAGGGCCTCCACCGTCGCCTGGGTCCAGCCCACCGTCAGTTTGCCGGCGACCGCGACTTTACGTGCGGCCGCGGCAGGGCACTGGACCCAGAGGGTGCCCAAACCAGAGGGGGAAGACCGGATTTCGCCGGTCTTCACATCCCCCCGGTCGCACCCTCCCACACGGGCGACAGCTGCGGCGACCTCCACCGGCGTGGTCGAGTCGACCAGGCCGCGCACCCTAAGGTCGGCCTTTTTGATTGGGCGCGCGACCTTCACGCCGGTCCCTGCCAGCGCGTCAGCCATCTTAGAGGCCAGGGCAGTGGCCTTGGCTGCTCCATCGGCTCCGGGGACCTCCAAAATTATTGCCCCCGTCACCGCTCTCCTGGGCTTCAGCGAGGCGATGCCAAGTTCTGCCAGGTCTATTTTGGACCTGGCAGTGGCCATCGCCTCGGCGTAACTCATCGCCCCGCCGGCCGGTACCGTTAGAGTAACGGCAGCCGTGCGGGGCGGACGTGGCGGCAGGGGAGCCCTTTTGGGAGCAGCCGGTGCCACCCGCCTCGCCGCCCTCTGGGTCAAAGCAGCCTTGGCAGCTGCCGCAGGTTTATCTGCGGCAGCCGCCCTTTTGGCCTTCCGGCCAACTACCTTTGACCACACCTCAGTTGGAGGTGTGGTGGAGGGCGGCGCAACAGTGGGGGCGGGCTGCATTTGTGTCGCCTTAGCGACCACAGTCGCTCCCCCACTGCCACCCTTTTTCTTTCCCCCCCTCCTGTCCATCGGCAGGGGTGGGGCTGGCGGCACGGGTGCCGCCGATCGCGGGCCTCGCACCCGCGGGACCAGCTCCCTTCTGAACGATGCCAATTTGGCATCGATAAGGGAGCCGATCTGTGCCAGCAAGTCGGCTGGCACAGCCGCGGGTGGGGGCGAGGACCCTCCTCGCCCAGGTGACTGGGGCCCCCGAGCGCCGATAACCGGCAGCAACCCCTTGCCCCCATCAGGGGGCAGCGGCGGAGCCATCCCGGCAACAGCCGGCCCCGCCTCCACCGCTTGACGGAGTCGGGCGACCTCCGCCCGTAACTCCGCCAACTGCTCCCTCAATGAGGCATTTTCGGCCTCTAAGAGCCGGGTGGCGCTGGGAGCCGACCGAACTGCCAGCTCCGCTACGCCCACCCGGCTGTTCAGGGCCGCCGTCCGGAGGGACCGCACCGCGCTGGCCTTCAGTCCCGTCGCGGCACTGGATATCCTGGCCACATCGCCCAGGCACTCCATTACCGCGGCCGCAACGTCCCGCGTCGGGCGGCCCCGGAAATCCGCAGCGACCTCCACCTCATCAGGGAGTGGGTCGCTCGAACTCGCGGGCCTCGGTCCCGGGGCAACCGGGTCGAAGATGTCCGCTATGAGGCTTTTCTCAGCCTCAGCCTGTCTCCGTTTGGCCTCTTGGAGGCCAACGTATTGCCCGGTCGTCGGTGGCCGGCCCCGTTTCCTCGTGGAGGTGCCCGGGACGCTCTGCGACGAGTGGTGGGAGGAGACGGAGAAGTCCGACTCCTCCCCCCCGTCGCAGTCGCCAAGGCCCTCCGCAGGCCTCTTTGCGCCGCGTGTTGCAGAATGCCTCCGCGACACCGGCTCTGTACATCTTTTGAGGCGCACGATAGGCCCGCGCACCTCCACCTCACGCTCGTTTCCCCCCTCCCCGGTTGTACTTGAAAAAGAAGAATCCATAATTCATCCCACGAGTGTGGTCGGAAAGGAGGTCACCCCGGGTAGAGCCGCCATACCCGGGAAAGGCTAATACGCCCGGGGGGTCGCCAGGTACCCCGGGGTTGTCCGCTAACGATTGGTGCACCCACCAACCATAGCTGGCGCTTACTCCAGCTACGCCCTCTTCACCGCGCAACACTGCTTGGGGCTAGGGATTTTTTAGAGAGGTTGTCATCCTCGCGGTCCGGCCGGTTAAGGCAAGACCCCCGTTCCTGTAAAACATGACCACAGGTTTACGGTATGTGTCCGACTTTAGTTGGCCCCTCACCTCAAGCCACTCCGGCTAGGTAGAACCTGCCAGGGAATAAAATCCCCGCCGGCACAGCCTTGAGGATCATTAGGGCACGAAGCCCCCCCACCACGACAAGGTAGCGGACACGGGGGGGGGGTCATAGCGCGTCTCGGCGCAATCGACCGATTCGCTCGATCCATTATTTTCGATTTACGGCTAAAATAAATTTTTCTAATTTTTTTCAATAACATATTCCTGCTTAAATAACTTTTTTACATAGGGATTAAGCATTTAGAACGATACATTGTTTAAAGTAAGGGCACTTTACTCTTGACATTTTACGGTTTTTTCAATTTTCTGAAAAATCCTATCATTAGATTTTTTTAAAAATACGATATTCTTGCTTAACTAACGTTTCTACATAGGGATTAAGCATTTAGAACGAAATCTAATGTCAGAAAATGGCACTTTACTCTTGACATTTTTCGGTTTTTTCAATTTTCTGGAAAATCCTATCATTAGATTTTTTTAAAAATACGATATTCTTGCTTAACTAACGTTTTTACATAGGGATTAAGCATTTAGAACGAAATCTAATGTAGGAAAATGGTACTTTACTCTTGATCGGTACGTTGGGACTTTGAAAATATTCGGGCGTACGCGGCGCGCTCGGCGCTTCGAACAGCTCCGGTGTCCCCATTATTTTCGATTTACGGCTAAAATAAATTTTTCTAATTTTTTTCAATAACATATTCCTGCTAAAATAACTTTTTTACATAGGGATTAAGCATTTAGAACGATACATTGTTTAAAATAAGGGCACTTTACTCTTGACATTTTACGGTTTTTTCAATTTTCTGAAAAATCCTATCATTAGATTTTTTTAAAAATACGATATTCTTGCTTAACTAACGTTTCTACATAGGGATTAAGCATTTAGAACGAAATCTAATGTCAGAAAATGGCACTTTACTCTTGACATTTTTCGGTTTTTTCAATTTTCTGGAAAATCCTATCATTAGATTTTTTTAAAAATACGATATTCTTGCTTAACTAACGTTTTTACATAGGGATTAAGCATTTAGAACGAAATCTAATGTAGGAAAATGGTACTTTACTCTTGATCGGTACGTTGGGACTTTGAAAATATTCGGGCGTTCCAATCGCTCGTCTGTTGCATCATAGCGCGTCTCGGCGCAATCGACCGATTCGCTCGATCCATTATTTTCGATTTACGGCTAAAATAAATTTTTCTAATTTTTTTCAATAACATATTCCTGCTTAAATAACTTTTTTACATAGGGATTAAGCATTTAGAACGATACATTGTTTAAAATAAGGGCACTTTACTCTTGACATTTTACGGTTTTTTCAATTTTCTGAAAAATCCTATCATTAGATTTTTTTAAAAATACGATATTCTTGCTTAACTAACGTTTCTACATAGGGATTAAGCATTTAGAACGAAATCTAATGTCAGAAAATGGCACTTTACTCTTGACATTTTTCGGTTTTTTCAATTTTCTGGAAAATCCTATCATTAGATTTTTTTAAAAATACGATATTCTTGCTTAACTAACGTTTTTACATAGGGATTAAGCATTTAGAACGAAATCTAATGTAGGAAAATGGTACTTTACTCTTGATCGGTACGTTGGGACTTTGAAAATATTCGGGCGTACGCGGCGCGCTCGGCGCTTCGAACAGCTCCGGTGTCCCCATTATTTTCGATTTACGGCTAAAATAAATTTTTCTAATTTTTTTCAATAACATATTCCTGCTAAAATAACTTTTTTACATAGGGATTAAGCATTTAGAACGATACATTGTTTAAAATAAGGGCACTTTACTCTTGACATTTTACGGTTTTTTCAATTTTCTGAAAAATCCTATCATTAGATTTTTTTAAAAATACGATATTCTTGCTTAACTAACGTTTCTACATAGGGATTAAGCATTTAGAACGAAATCTAATGTCAGAAAATGGCACTTTACTCTTGACATTTTTCGGTTTTTTCAATTTTCTGGAAAATCCTATCATTAGATTTTTTTAAAAATACGATATTCTTGCTTAACTAACGTTTTTACATAGGGATTAAGCATTTAGAACGAAATCTAATGTAGGAAAATGGTACTTTACTCTTGATCGGTACGTTGGGACTTTGAAAATATTCGGGGGTTCCAATCGCTCGTCTGTTGCATCATAGCGCGTCTCGGCGCAATCGACCGATTCGCTCGATCCATTATTTTCGATTTACGGCTAAAATAAATTTTTCTAATTTTTTTCAATAACATATTCCTGCTTAAATAACTTTTTTACATAGGGATTAAGCATTTAGAACGATACATTGTTTAAAATAAGGGCACTTTACTCTTGACATTTTACGGTTTTTTCAATTTTCTGAAAAATCCTATCATTAGATTTTTTTAAAAATACGATATTCTTGCTTAACTAACGTTTCTACATAGGGATTAAGCATTTAGAACGAAATCTAATGTCAGAAAATGGCACTTTACTCTTGACATTTTTCGGTTTTTTCAATTTTCTGGGAAATCCTATCATTAGATTTTTTTAAAAATACGATATTCTTGCTTAACTAACGTTTTTACATAGGGATTAAGCATTTAGAACGAAATCTAATGTAGGAAAATGGTACTTTACTCTTGATCGGTACGTTGGGACTTTGAAAATATTCGGGCGTTCCAATCGCTCGTCTGTTGCATCATAGCGCGTCTCGGCGCAATCGACCGATTCGCTCGATCCATTATTTTCGATTTACGGCTAAAATAAATTTTTCTAATTTTTTTCAATAACATATTCCTGCTAAAATAACTTTTTTACATAGGGATTAAGCATTTAGAACGATACATTGTTTAAAATAAGGGCACTTTACTCTTGACATTTTACGGTTTTTTCAATTTTCTGAAAAATCCTATCATTAGATTTTTTTAAAAATACGATATTCTTGCTTAACTAACGTTTCTACATAGGGATTAAGCATTTAGAACGAAATCTAATGTCAGAAAATGGCACTTTACTCTTGACATTTTTCGGTTTTTTCAATTTTCTGGAAAATCCTATCATTAGATTTTTTTAAAAATACGATATTCTTGCTTAACTAACGTTTTTACATAGGGATTAAGCATTTAGAACGAAATCTAATGTAGGAAAATGGTACTTTACTCTTGATCGGTACGTTGGGACTTTGAAAATATTCGGGCGTACGCGGCGCGCTCGGCGCTTCGAACAGCTCCGGTGTCCCCATTATTTTCGATTTACGGCTAAAATAAATTTTTCTAATTTTTTTCAATAACATATTCCTGCTAAAATAACTTTTTTACATAGGGATTAAGCATTTAGAACGATACATTGTTTAAAATAAGGGCACTTTACTCTTGACATTTTACGGTTTTTTCAATTTTCTGAAAAATCCTATCATTAGATTTTTTTAAAAATACGATATTCTTGCTTAACTAACGTTTCTACATAGGGATTAAGCATTTAGAACGAAATCTAATGTCAGAAAATGGCACTTTACTCTTGACATTTTTCGGTTTTTTCAATTTTCTGGAAAATCCTATCATTAGATTTTTTTAAAAATACGATATTCTTGCTTAACTAACGTTTTTACATAGGGATTAAGCATTTAGAACGAAATCTAATGTAGGAAAATGGTACTTTACTCTTGATCGGTACGTTGGGACTTTGAAAATATTCGGGCGTTCCAATCGCTCGTCTGTTGCATCATAGCGCGTCTCGGCGCAATCGACCGATTCGCTCGATCCATTATTTTCGATTTACGGCTAAAATAAATTTTTCTAATTTTTTTCAATAACATATTCCTGCTTAAATAACTTTTTTACATAGGGATTAAGCATTTAGAACGATACATTGTTTAAAATAAGGGCACTTTACTCTTGACATTTTACGGTTTTTTCAATTTTCTGAAAAATCCTATCATTAGATTTTTTTAAAAATACGATATTCTTGCTTAACTAACGTTTCTACATAGGGATTAAGCATTTAGAACGAAATCTAATGTCAGAAAATGGCACTTTACTCTTGACATTTTTCGGTTTTTTCAATTTTCTGGAAAATCCTATCATTAGATTTTTTTAAAAATACGATATTCTTGCTTAACTAACGTTTTTACATAGGGATTAAGCATTTAGAACGAAATCTAATGTAGGAAAATGGTACTTTACTCTTGATCGGTACGTTGGGACTTTGAAAATATTCGGGCGTACGCGGCGCGCTCGGCGCTTCGAACAGCTCCGGTGTCCCCATTATTTTCGATTTACGGCTAAAATAAATTTTTCTAATTTTTTTCAATGACATATTCCTGCTAAAATAACTTTTTTACATAGGGATTAAGCATTTAGAACGATACATTGTTTAAAATAAGGGCACTTTACTCTTGACATTTTACGGTTTTTTCAATTTTCTGAAAAATCCTATCATTAGATTTTTTTAAAAATACGATATTCTTGCTTAACTAACGTTTCTACATAGGGATTAAGCATTTAGAACGAAATCTAATGTCAGAAAATGGCACTTTACTCTTGACATTTTTCGGTTTTTTCAATTTTCTGGAAAATCCTATCATTAGATTTTTTTAAAAATACGATATTCTTGCTTAACTAACGTTTTTACATAGGGATTAAGCATTTAGAACGAAATCTAATGTAGGAAAATGGTACTTTACTCTTGATCGGTACGTTGGGACTTTGAAAATATTCGGGCGTTCCAATCGCTCGTCTGTTGCATCATAGCGCGTCTCGGCGCAATCGACCGATTCGCTCGATCCATTATTTTCGATTTACGGCTAAAATAAATTTTTCTAATTTTTTTCAATAACATATTCCTGCTTAAATAACTTTTTTACATAGGGATTAAGCATTTAGAACGATACATTGTTTAAAATAAGGGCACTTTACTCTTGACATTTTACGGTTTTTTCAATTTTCTGAAAAATCCTATCATTAGATTTTTTTAAAAATACGATATTCTTGCTTAACTAACGTTTCTACATAGGGATTAAGCATTTAGAACGAAATCTAATGTCAGAAAATGGCACTTTACTCTTGACATTTTTCGGTTTTTTCAATTTTCTGGAAAATCCTATCATTAGATTTTTTTAAAAATACGATATTCTTGCTTAACTAACGTTTTTACATAGGGATTAAGCATTTAGAACGAAATCTAATGTAGGAAAATGGTACTTTACTCTTGATCGGTACGTTGGGACTTTGAAAATATTCGGGCGTTCCAATCGCTCGTCTGTTGCATCATAGCGCGTCTCGGCGCAATCGACCGATTCGCTCGATCCATTATTTTCGATTTACGGCTAAAATAAATTTTTCTAATTTTTTTCAATAACATATTCCTGCTTAAATAACTTTTTTACATAGGGATTAAGCATTTAGAACGATACATTGTTTAAAGTAAGGGCACTTTACTCTTGACATTTTACGGTTTTTTCAATTTTCTGAAAAATCCTATCATTAGATTTTTTTAAAAATACGATATTCTTGCTTAACTAACGTTTCTACATAGGGATTAAGCATTTAGAACGAAATCTAATGTCAGAAAATGGCACTTTACTCTTGACATTTTTCGGTTTTTTCAATTTTCTGGAAAATCCTATCATTAGATTTTTTTAAAAATACGATATTCTTGCTTAACTAACGTTTTTACATAGGGATTAAGCATTTAGAACGAAATCTAATGTAGGAAAATGGTACTTTACTCTTGATCGGTACGTTGGGACTTTGAAAATATTCGGGCGTACGCGGCGCGCTCGGCGCTTCGAACAGCTCCGGTGTCCCCATTATTTTCGATTTACGGCTAAAATAAATTTTTCTAATTTTTATCAATAACATATTCCTGCTAAAATAACTTTTTTACATAGGGATTAAGCATTTAGAACGATACATTGTTTAAAATAAGGGCACTTTACTCTTGACATTTTACGGTTTTTTCAATTTTCTGAAAAATCCTATCATTAGATTTTTTTAAAAATACGATATTCTTGCTTAACTAACGTTTCTACATAGGGATTAAGCATTTAGAACGAAATCTAATGTCAGAAAATGGCACTTTACTCTTGACATTTTTCGGTTTTTTCAATTTTCTGGAAAATCCTATCATTAGATTTTTTTAAAAATACGATATTCTTGCTTAACTAACGTTTTTACATAGGGATTAAGCATTTAGAACGAAATCTAATGTAGGAAAATGGTACTTTACTCTTGATCGGTACGTTGGGACTTTGAAAATATTCGGGCGTACGTGGCGCGCTCGGCGCTTCGAACAGCTCCGGTGTCCCCATTATTTTCGATTTACGGCTAAAATAAATTTTTCTAATTTTTTTCAATAACATATTCCTGCTAAAATAACTTTTTTACATAGGGATTAAGCATTTAGAACGATACATTGTTTAAAATAAGGGCACTTTACTCTTGACATTTTACGGTTTTTTCAATTTTCTGAAAAATCCTATCATTAGATTTTTTTAAAAATACGATATTCTTGCTTATCTAACGTTTCTACATAGGGATTAAGGATTTAGAACGAAATCTAATGTCAGAAAATGGCACTTTACTCTTGACATTTTTCGGTTTTTTCAATTTTCTGGAAAATCCTATCATTAGATTTTTTTAAAAATACGATATTCTTGCTTAACTAACGTTTCTACATAGGGATTAAGCATTTAGAACGAAATCTAATGTCAGAAAATGGCACTTTACTCTTGACATTTTTCGGTTTTTTCAATTTTCTGGAAAATCCTATCATTAGATTTTTTTAAAAATACGATATTCTTGCTTAACTAACGTTTTTACATAGGGATTAAGCATTTAGAACGAAATCTAATGTAGGAAAATGGTACTTTACTCTTGATCGGTACGTTGGGACTTTGAAAATATTCGGGCGTACGCGGCGCGCTCGGCGCTTCGAACAGCTCCGGTGTCCCCATTATTTTCGATTTACGGCTAAAATAAATTTTTCTAATTTTTTTCAATGACATATTCCTGCTAAAATAACTTTTTTACATAGGGATTAAGCATTTAGAACGATACATTGTTTAAAATAAGGGCACTTTACTCTTGACATTTTACGGTTTTTTCAATTTTCTGAAAAATCCTATCATTAGATTTTTTTAAAAATACGATATTCTTGCTTAACTAACGTTTCTACATAGGGATTAAGCATTTAGAACGAAATCTAATGTCAGAAAATGGCACTTTACTCTTGACATTTTTCGGTTTTTTCAATTTTCTGGAAAATCCTATCATTAGATTTTTTTAAAAATACGATATTCTTGCTTAACTAACGTTTTTACATAGGGATTAAGCATTTAGAACGAAATCTAATGTAGGAAAATGGTACTTTACTCTTGATCGGTACGTTGGGACTTTGAAAATATTCGGGCGTTCCAATCGCTCGTCTGTTGCATCATAGCGCGTCTCGGCGCAATCGACCGATTCGCTCGATCCATTATTTTCGATTTACGGCTAAAATAAATTTTTCTAATTTTTTTCAATAACATATTCCTGCTTAAATAACTTTTTTACATAGGGATTAAGCATTTAGAACGATACATTGTTTAAAATAAGGGCACTTTACTCTCGACATTTTACGGTTTTTTCAATTTTCTGAAAAATCCTATCATTAGATTTTTTTAAAAATACGATATTCTTGCTTAACTAACGTTTCTACATAGGGATTAAGCATTTAGAACGAAATCTAATGTCAGAAAATGGCACTTTACTCTTGACATTTTTCGGTTTTTTCAATTTTCTGGAAAATCCTATCATTAGATTTTTTTAAAAATACGATATTCTTGCTTAACTAACGTTTTTACATAGGGATTAAGCATTTAGAACGAAATCTAATGTAGGAAAATGGTACTTTACTCTTGATCGGTACGTTGGGACTTTGAAAATATTCGGGCGTACGCGGCGCGCTCGGCGCTTCGAACAGCTCCGGTGTCCCCATTATTTTCGATTTACGGCTAAAATAAATTTTTCTAATTTTTTTCAATGACATATTCCTGCTAAAATAACTTTTTTACATAGGGATTAAGCATTTAGAACGATACATTGTTTAAAATAAGGGCACTTTACTCTTGACATTTTACGGTTTTTTCAATTTTCTGAAAAATCCTATCATTAGATTTTTTTAAAAATACGATATTCTTGCTTAACTAACGTTTCTACATAGGGATTAAGCATTTAGAACGAAATCTAATGTCAGAAAATGGCACTTTACTCTTGACATTTTTCGGTTTTTTCAATTTTCTGGAAAATCCTATCATTAGATTTTTTTAAAAATACGATATTCTTGCTTAACTAACGTTTTTACATAGGGATTAAGCATTTAGAACGAAATCTAATGTAGGAAAATGGTACTTTACTCTTGATCGGTACGTTGGGACTTTGAAAATATTCGGGCGTTCCAATCGCTCGTCTGTTGCATCATAGCGCGTCTCGGCGCAATCGACCGATTCGCTCGATCCATTATTTTCGATTTACGGCTAAAATAAATTTTTCTAATTTTTTTCAATAACATATTCCTGCTTAAATAACTTTTTTACATAGGGATTAAGCATTTAGAACGATACATTGTTTAAAATAAGGGCACTTTACTCTTGACATTTTACGGTTTTTTCAATTTTCTGAAAAATCCTATCATTAGATTTTTTTAAAAATACGATATTCTTGCTTAACTAACGTTTCTACATAGGGATTAAGCATTTAGAACGAAATCTAATGTCAGAAAATGGCACTTTACTCTTGACATTTTTCGGTTTTTTCAATTTTCTGGAAAATCCTATCATTAGATTTTTTTAAAAATACGATATTCTTGCTTAACTAACGTTTTTACATAGGGATTAAGCATTTAGAACGAAATCTAATGTAGGAAAATGGTACTTTACTCTTGATCGGTACGTTGGGACTTTGAAAATATTCGGGCGTACGCGGCGCGCTCGGCGCTTCGAACAGCTCCGGTGTCCCCATTATTTTCGATTTACGGCTAAAATAAATTTTTCTAATTTTTTTCAATAACATATTCCTGCTAAAATAACTTTTTTACATAGGGATTAAGCATTTAGAACGATACATTGTTTAAAATAAGGGCACTTTACTCTTGACATTTTACGGTTTTTTCAATTTTCTGAAAAATCCTATCATTAGATTTTTTTAAAAATACGATATTCTTGCTTAACTAACGTTTCTACATAGGGATTAAGCATTTAGAACGAAATCTAATGTCAGAAAATGGCACTTTACTCTTGACATTTTTCGGTTTTTTCAATTTTCTGGAAAATCCTATCATTAGATTTTTTTAAAAATACGATATTCTTGCTTAACTAACGTTTTTACATAGGGATTAAGCATTTAGAACGAAATCTAATGTAGGAAAATGGTACTTTACTCTTGATCGGTACGTTGGGACTTTGAAAATATTCGGGGGTTCCAATCGCTCGTCTGTTGCATCATAGCGCGTCTCGGCGCAATCGACCGATTCGCTCGATCCATTATTTTCGATTTACGGCTAAAATAAATTTTTCTAATTTTTTTCAATAACATATTCCTGCTTAAATAACTTTTTTACATAGGGATTAAGCATTTAGAACGATACATTGTTTAAAATAAGGGCACTTTACTCTTGACATTTTACGGTTTTTTCAATTTTCTGAAAAATCCTATCATTAGATTTTTTTAAAAATACGATATTCTTGCTTAACTAACGTTTCTACATAGGGATTAAGCATTTAGAACGAAATCTAATGTCAGAAAATGGCACTTTACTCTTGACATTTTTCGGTTTTTTCAATTTTCTGGGAAATCCTATCATTAGATTTTTTTAAAAATACGATATTCTTGCTTAACTAACGTTTTTACATAGGGATTAAGCATTTAGAACGAAATCTAATGTAGGAAAATGGTACTTTACTCTTGATCGGTACGTTGGGACTTTGAAAATATTCGGGCGTTCCAATCGCTCGTCTGTTGCATCATAGCGCGTCTCGGCGCAATCGACCGATTCGCTCGATCCATTATTTTCGATTTACGGCTAAAATAAATTTTTCTAATTTTTTTCAATAACATATTCCTGCTTAAATAACTTTTTTACATAGGGATTAAGCATTTAGAACGATACATTGTTTAAAGTAAGGGCACTTTACTCTTGACATTTTACGGTTTTTTCAATTTTCTGAAAAATCCTATCATTAGATTTTTTTAAAAATACGATATTCTTGCTTAACTAACGTTTCTACATAGGGATTAAGCATTTAGAACGAAATCTAATGTCAGAAAATGGCACTTTACTCTTGACATTTTTCGGTTTTTTCAATTTTCTGGAAAATCCTATCATTAGATTTTTTTAAAAATACGATATTCTTGCTTAACTAACGTTTTTACATAGGGATTAAGCATTTAGAACGAAATCTAATGTAGGAAAATGGTACTTTACTCTTGATCGGTACGTTGGGACTTTGAAAATATTCGGGCGTTCCAATCGCTCGTCTGTTGCATCATAGCGCGTCTCGGCGCAATCGACCGATTCGCTCGATCCATTATTTTCGATTTACGGCTAAAATAAATTTTTCTAATTTTTTTCAATAACATATTCCTGCTTAAATAACTTTTTTACATAGGGATTAAGCATTTAGAACGATACATTGTTTAAAATAAGGGCACTTTACTCTTGACATTTTACGGTTTTTTCAATTTTCTGAAAAATCCTATCATTAGATTTTTTTAAAAATACGATATTCTTGCTTAACTAACGTTTCTACATAGGGATTAAGCATTTAGAACGAAATCTAATGTCAGAAAATGGCACTTTACTCTTGACATTTTTCGGTTTTTTCAATTTTCTGGAAAATCCTATCATTAGATTTTTTTAAAAATACGATATTCTTGCTTAACTAACGTTTTTACATAGGGATTAAGCATTTAGAACGAAATCTAATGTAGGAAAATGGTACTTTACTCTTGATCGGTACGTTGGGACTTTGAAAATATTCGGGCGTACGCGGCGCGCTCGGCGCTTCGAACAGCTCCGGTGTCCCCATTATTTTCGATTTACGGCTAAAATAAATTTTTCTAATTTTTTTCAATAACATATTCCTGCTAAAATAACTTTTTTACATAGGGATTAAGCATTTAGAACGATACATTGTTTAAAATAAGGGCACTTTACTCTTGACATTTTACGGTTTTTTCAATTTTCTGAAAAATCCTATCATTAGATTTTTTTAAAAATACGATATTCTTGCTTAACTAACGTTTCTACATAGGGATTAAGCATTTAGAACGAAATCTAATGTCAGAAAATGGCACTTTACTCTTGACATTTTTCGGTTTTTTCAATTTTCTGGAAAATCCTATCATTAGATTTTTTTAAAAATACGATATTCTTGCTTAACTAACGTTTTTACATAGGGATTAAGCATTTAGAACGAAATCTAATGTAGGAAAATGGTACTTTACTCTTGATCGGTACGTTGGGACTTTGAAAATATTCGGGGGTTCCAATCGCTCGTCTGTTGCATCATAGCGCGTCTCGGCGCAATCGACCGATTCGCTCGATCCATTATTTTCGATTTACGGCTAAAATAAATTTTTCTAATTTTTTTCAATAACATATTCCTGCTTAAATAACTTTTTTACATAGGGATTAAGCATTTAGAACGATACATTGTTTAAAATAAGGGCACTTTACTCTTGACATTTTACGGTTTTTTCAATTTTCTGAAAAATCCTATCATTAGATTTTTTTAAAAATACGATATTCTTGCTTAACTAACGTTTCTACATAGGGATTAAGCATTTAGAACGAAATCTAATGTCAGAAAATGGCACTTTACTCTTGACATTTTTCGGTTTTTTCAATTTTCTGGGAAATCCTATCATTAGATTTTTTTAAAAATACGATATTCTTGCTTAACTAACGTTTTTACATAGGGATTAAGCATTTAGAACGAAATCTAATGTAGGAAAATGGTACTTTACTCTTGATCGGTACGTTGGGACTTTGAAAATATTCGGGCGTTCCAATCGCTCGTCTGTTGCATCATAGCGCGTCTCGGCGCAATCGACCGATTCGCTCGATCCATTATTTTCGATTTACGGCTAAAATAAATTTTTCTAATTTTTTTCAATAACATATTCCTGCTTAAATAACTTTTTTACATAGGGATTAAGCATTTAGAACGATACATTGTTTAAAGTAAGGGCACTTTACTCTTGACATTTTACGGTTTTTTCAATTTTCTGAAAAATCCTATCATTAGATTTTTTTAAAAATACGATATTCTTGCTTAACTAACGTTTCTACATAGGGATTAAGCATTTAGAACGAAATCTAATGTCAGAAAATGGCACTTTACTCTTGACATTTTTCGGTTTTTTCAATTTTCTGGAAAATCCTATCATTAGATTTTTTTAAAAATACGATATTCTTGCTTAACTAACGTTTTTACATAGGGATTAAGCATTTAGAACGAAATCTAATGTAGGAAAATGGTACTTTACTCTTGATCGGTACGTTGGGACTTTGAAAATATTCGGGCGTACGCGGCGCGCTCGGCGCTTCGAACAGCTCCGGTGTCCCCATTATTTTCGATTTACGGCTAAAATAAATTTTTCTAATTTTTTTCAATAACATATTCCTGCTAAAATAACTTTTTTACATAGGGATTAAGCATTTAGAACGATACATTGTTTAAAATAAGGGCACTTTACTCTTGACATTTTACGGTTTTTTCAATTTTCTGAAAAATCCTATCATTAGATTTTTTTAAAAATACGATATTCTTGCTTAACTAACGTTTCTACATAGGGATTAAGCATTTAGAACGAAATCTAATGTCAGAAAATGGCACTTTACTCTTGACATTTTTCGGTTTTTTCAATTTTCTGGAAAATCCTATCATTAGATTTTTTTAAAAATACGATATTCTTGCTTAACTAACGTTTTTACATAGGGATTAAGCATTTAGAACGAAATCTAATGTAGGAAAATGGTACTTTACTCTTGATCGGTACGTTGGGACTTTGAAAATATTCGGGCGTACGTGGCGCGCTCGGCGCTTCGAACAGCTCCGGTGTCCCCATTATTTTCGATTTACGGCTAAAATAAATTTTTCTAATTTTTTTCAATAACATATTCCTGCTAAAATAACTTTTTTACATAGGGATTAAGCATTTAGAACGATACATTGTTTAAAATAAGGGCACTTTACTCTTGACATTTTACGGTTTTTTCAATTTTCTGAAAAATCCTATCATTAGATTTTTTTAAAAATACGATATTCTTGCTTAACTAACGTTTCTACATAGGGATTAAGCATTTAGAACGAAATCTAATGTCAGAAAATGGCACTTTACTCTTGACATTTTTCGGTTTTTTCAATTTTCTGGAAAATCCTATCATTAGATTTTTTTAAAAATACGATATTCTTGCTTAACTAACGTTTTTACATAGGGATTAAGCATTTAGAACGAAATCTAATGTAGGAAAATGGTACTTTACTCTTGATCGGTACGTTGGGACTTTGAAAATATTCGGGCGTTCCAATCGCTCGTCTGTTGCATCATAGCGCGTCTCGGCGCAATCGACCGATTCGCTCGATCCATTATTTTCGATTTACGGCTAAAATAAATTTTTCTAATTTTTTTCAATAACATATTCCTGCTTAAATAACTTTTTTACATAGGGATTAAGCATTTAGAACGATACATTGTTTAAAATAAGGGCACTTTACTCTTGACATTTTACGGTTTTTTCAATTTTCTGAAAAATCCTATCATTAGATTTTTTTAAAAATACGATATTCTTGCTTAACTAACGTTTCTACATAGGGATTAAGCATTTAGAACGAAATCTAATGTCAGAAAATGGCACTTTACTCTTGACATTTTTCGGTTTTTTCAATTTTCTGGAAAATCCTATCATTAGATTTTTTTAAAAATACGATATTCTTGCTTAACTAACGTTTTTACATAGGGATTAAGCATTTAGAACGAAATCTAATGTAGGAAAATGGTACTTTACTCTTGATCGGTACGTTGGGACTTTGAAAATATTCGGGGGTTCCAATCGCTCGTCTGTTGCATCATAGCGCGTCTCGGCGCAATCGACCGATTCGCTCGATCCATTATTTTCGATTTACGGCTAAAATAAATTTTTCTAATTTTTTTCAATAACATATTCCTGCTTAAATAACTTTTTTACATAGGGATTAAGCATTTAGAACGATACATTGTTTAAAATAAGGGCACTTTACTCTTGACATTTTACGGTTTTTTCAATTTTCTGAAAAATCCTATCATTAGATTTTTTTAAAAATACGATATTCTTGCTTAACTAACGTTTCTACATAGGGATTAAGCATTTAGAACGAAATCTAATGTCAGAAAATGGCACTTTACTCTTGACATTTTTCGGTTTTTTCAATTTTCTGGGAAATCCTATCATTAGATTTTTTTAAAAATACGATATTCTTGCTTAACTAACGTTTTTACATAGGGATTAAGCATTTAGAACGAAATCTAATGGAGGAAAATGGTACTTTACTCTTGATCGGTACGTTGGGACTTTGAAAATATTCGGGCGTTCCAATCGCTCGTCTGTTGCATCATAGCGCGTCTCGGCGCAATCGACCGATTCGCTCGATCCATTATTTTCGATTTACGGCTAAAATAAATTTTTCTAATTTTTTTCAATAACATATTCCTGCTTAAATAACTTTTTTACATAGGGATTAAGCATTTAGAACGATACATTGTTTAAAATAAGGGCACTTTACTCTTGACATTTTACGGTTTTTTCAATTTTCTGAAAAATCCTATCATTAGATTTTTTTAAAAATACGATATTCTTGCTTAACTAACGTTTCTACATAGGGATTAAGCATTTAGAACGAAATCTAATGTCAGAAAATGGCACTTTACTCTTGACATTTTTCGGTTTTTTCAATTTTCTGGAAAATCCTATCATTAGATTTTTTTAAAAATACGATATTCTTGCTTAACTAACGTTTTTACATAGGGATTAAGCATTTAGAACGAAATCTAATGTAGGAAAATGGTACTTTACTCTTGATCGGTACGTTGGGACTTTGAAAATATTCGGGCGTACGTGGCGCGCTCGGCGCTTCGAACAGCTCCGGTGTCCCCATTATTTTCGATTTACGGCTAAAATAAATTTTTCTAATTTTTTTCAATAACATATTCCTGCTAAAATAACTTTTTTACATAGGGATTAAGCATTTAGAACGATACATTGTTTAAAATAAGGGCACTTTACTCTTGACATTTTACGGTTTTTTCAATTTTCTGAAAAATCCTATCATTAGATTTTTTTAAAAATACGATATTCTTGCTTAACTAACGTTTCTACATAGGGATTAAGCATTTAGAACGAAATCTAATGTCAGAAAATGGCACTTTACTCTTGACATTTTTCGGTTTTTTCAATTTTCTGGAAAATCCTATCATTAGATTTTTTTAAAAATACGATATTCTTGCTTAACTAACGTTTTTACATAGGGATTAAGCATTTAGAACGAAATCTAATGTAGGAAAATGGTACTTTACTCTTGATCGGTACGTTGGGACTTTGAAAATATTCGGGCGTTCCAATCGCTCGTCTGTTGCATCATAGCGCGTCTCGGCGCAATCGACCGATTCGCTCGATCCATTATTTTCGATTTACGGCTAAAATAAATTTTTCTAATTTTTTTCAATAACATATTCCTGCTTAAATAACTTTTTTACATAGGGATTAAGCATTTAGAACGATACATTGTTTAAAATAAGGGCACTTTACTCTTGACATTTTACGGTTTTTTCAATTTTCTGAAAAATCCTATCATTAGATTTTTTTAAAAATACGATATTCTTGCTTAACTAACGTTTCTACATAGGGATTAAGCATTTAGAACGAAATCTAATGTCAGAAAATGGCACTTTACTCTTGACATTTTTCGGTTTTTTCAATTTTCTGGAAAATCCTATCATTAGATTTTTTTAAAAATACGATATTCTTGCTTAACTAACGTTTTTACATAGGGATTAAGCATTTAGAACGAAATCTAATGTAGGAAAATGGTACTTTACTCTTGATCGGTACGTTGGGACTTTGAAAATATTCGGGGGTTCCAATCGCTCGTCTGTTGCATCATAGCGCGTCTCGGCGCAATCGACCGATTCGCTCGATCCATTATTTTCGATTTACGGCTAAAATAAATTTTTCTAATTTTTTTCAATAACATATTCCTGCTTAAATAACTTTTTTACATAGGGATTAAGCATTTAGAACGATACATTGTTTAAAATAAGGGCACTTTACTCTTGACATTTTACGGTTTTTTCAATTTTCTGAAAAATCCTATCATTAGATTTTTTTAAAAATACGATATTCTTGCTTAACTAACGTTTCTACATAGGGATTAAGCATTTAGAACGAAATCTAATGTCAGAAAATGGCACTTTACTCTTGACATTTTTCGGTTTTTTCAATTTTCTGGGAAATCCTATCATTAGATTTTTTTAAAAATACGATATTCTTGCTTAACTAACGTTTTTACATAGGGATTAAGCATTTAGAACGAAATCTAATGGAGGAAAATGGTACTTTACTCTTGATCGGTACGTTGGGACTTTGAAAATATTCGGGCGTTCCAATCGCTCGTCTGTTGCATCATAGCGCGTCTCGGCGCAATCGACCGATTCGCTCGATCCATTATTTTCGATTTACGGCTAAAATAAATTTTTCTAATTTTTTTCAATAACATATTCCTGCTTAAATAACTTTTTTACATAGGGATTAAGCATTTAGAACGATACATTGTTTAAAATAAGGGCACTTTACTCTTGACATTTTACGGTTTTTTCAATTTTCTGAAAAATCCTATCATTAGATTTTTTTAAAAATACGATATTCTTGCTTAACTAACGTTTCTACATAGGGATTAAGCATTTAGAACGAAATCTAATGTCAGAAAATGGCACTTTACTCTTGACATTTTTCGGTTTTTTCAATTTTCTGGAAAATCCTATCATTAGATTTTTTTAAAAATACGATATTCTTGCTTAACTAACGTTTTTACATAGGGATTAAGCATTTAGAACGAAATCTAATGTAGGAAAATGGTACTTTACTCTTGATCGGTACGTTGGGACTTTGAAAATATTCGGGCGTACGCGGCGCGCTCGGCGCTTCGAACAGCTCCGGTGTCCCCATTATTTTCGATTTACGGCTAAAATAAATTTTTCTAATTTTTTTCAATAACATATTCCTGCTAAAATAACTTTTTTACATAGGGATTAAGCATTTAGAACGATACATTGTTTAAAATAAGGGCACTTTACTCTTGACATTTTACGGTTTTTTCAATTTTCTGAAAAATCCTATCATTAGATTTTTTTAAAAATACGATATTCTTGCTTAACTAACGTTTCTACATAGGGATTAAGCATTTAGAACGAAATCTAATGTCAGAAAATGGCACTTTACTCTTGACATTTTTCGGTTTTTTCAATTTTCTGGAAAATCCTATCATTAGATTTTTTTAAAAATACGATATTCTTGCTTAACTAACGTTTTTACATAGGGATTAAGCATTTAGAACGAAATCTAATGTAGGAAAATGGTACTTTACTCTTGATCGGTACGTTGGGACTTTGAAAATATTCGGGGGTTCCAATCGCTCGTCTGTTGCATCATAGCGCGTCTCGGCGCAATCGACCGATTCGCTCGATCCATTATTTTCGATTTACGGCTAAAATAAATTTTTCTAATTTTTTTCAATAACATATTCCTGCTTAAATAACTTTTTTACATAGGGATTAAGCATTTAGAACGATACATTGTTTAAAATAAGGGCACTTTACTCTTGACATTTTACGGTTTTTTCAATTTTCTGAAAAATCCTATCATTAGATTTTTTTAAAAATACGATATTCTTGCTTAACTAACGTTTCTACATAGGGATTAAGCATTTAGAACGAAATCTAATGTCAGAAAATGGCACTTTACTCTTGACATTTTTCGGTTTTTTCAATTTTCTGGGAAATCCTATCATTAGATTTTTTTAAAAATACGATATTCTTGCTTAACTAACGTTTTTACATAGGGATTAAGCATTTAGAACGAAATCTAATGGAGGAAAATGGTACTTTACTCTTGATCGGTACGTTGGGACTTTGAAAATATTCGGGCGTTCCAATCGCTCGTCTGTTGCATCATAGCGCGTCTCGGCGCAATCGACCGATTCGCTCGATCCATTATTTTCGATTTACGGCTAAAATAAATTTTTCTAATTTTTTTCAATAACATATTCCTGCTTAAATAACTTTTTTACATAGGGATTAAGCATTTAGAACGATACATTGTTTAAAATAAGGGCACTTTACTCTTGACATTTTACGGTTTTTTCAATTTTCTGAAAAATCCTATCATTAGATTTTTTTAAAAATACGATATTCTTGCTTAACTAACGTTTCTACATAGGGATTAAGCATTTAGAACGAAATCTAATGTCAGAAAATGGCACTTTACTCTTGACATTTTTCGGTTTTTTCAATTTTCTGGAAAATCCTATCATTAGATTTTTTTAAAAATACGATATTCTTGCTTAACTAACGTTTTTACATAGGGATTAAGCATTTAGAACGAAATCTAATGTAGGAAAATGGTACTTTACTCTTGATCGGTACGTTGGGACTTTGAAAATATTCGGGCGTACGTGGCGCGCTCGGCGCTTCGAACAGCTCCGGTGTCCCCATTATTTTCGATTTACGGCTAAAATAAATTTTTCTAATTTTTTTCAATAACATATTCCTGCTAAAATAACTTTTTTACATAGGGATTAAGCATTTAGAACGATACATTGTTTAAAATAAGGGCACTTTACTCTTGACATTTTACGGTTTTTTCAATTTTCTGAAAAATCCTATCATTAGATTTTTTTAAAAATACGATATTCTTGCTTAACTAACGTTTCTACATAGGGATTAAGCATTTAGAACGAAATCTAATGTCAGAAAATGGCACTTTACTCTTGACATTTTTCGGTTTTTTCAATTTTCTGGAAAATCCTATCATTAGATTTTTTTAAAAATACGATATTCTTGCTTAACTAACGTTTTTACATAGGGATTAAGCATTTAGAACGAAATCTAATGTAGGAAAATGGTACTTTACTCTTGATCGGTACGTTGGGACTTTGAAAATATTCGGGCGTTCCAATCGCTCGTCTGTTGCATCATAGCGCGTCTCGGCGCAATCGACCGATTCGCTCGATCCATTATTTTCGATTTACGGCTAAAATAAATTTTTCTAATTTTTTTCAATAACATATTCCTGCTTAAATAACTTTTTTACATAGGGATTAAGCATTTAGAACGATACATTGTTTAAAATAAGGGCACTTTACTCTTGACATTTTACGGTTTTTTCAATTTTCTGAAAAATCCTATCATTAGATTTTTTTAAAAATACGATATTCTTGCTTAACTAACGTTTCTACATAGGGATTAAGCATTTAGAACGAAATCTAATGTCAGAAAATGGCACTTTACTCTTGACATTTTTCGGTTTTTTCAATTTTCTGGAAAATCCTATCATTAGATTTTTTTAAAAATACGATATTCTTGCTTAACTAACGTTTTTACATAGGGATTAAGCATTTAGAACGAAATCTAATGTAGGAAAATGGTACTTTACTCTTGATCGGTACGTTGGGACTTTGAAAATATTCGGGGGTTCCAATCGCTCGTCTGTTGCATCATAGCGCGTCTCGGCGCAATCGACCGATTCGCTCGATCCATTATTTTCGATTTACGGCTAAAATAAATTTTTCTAATTTTTTTCAATAACATATTCCTGCTTAAATAACTTTTTTACATAGGGATTAAGCATTTAGAACGATACATTGTTTAAAATAAGGGCACTTTACTCTTGACATTTTACGGTTTTTTCAATTTTCTGAAAAATCCTATCATTAGATTTTTTTAAAAATACGATATTCTTGCTTAACTAACGTTTCTACATAGGGATTAAGCATTTAGAACGAAATCTAATGTCAGAAAATGGCACTTTACTCTTGACATTTTTCGGTTTTTTCAATTTTCTGGGAAATCCTATCATTAGATTTTTTTAAAAATACGATATTCTTGCTTAACTAACGTTTTTACATAGGGATTAAGCATTTAGAACGAAATCTAATGGAGGAAAATGGTACTTTACTCTTGATCGGTACGTTGGGACTTTGAAAATATTCGGGCGTTCCAATCGCTCGTCTGTTGCATCATAGCGCGTCTCGGCGCAATCGACCGATTCGCTCGATCCATTATTTTCGATTTACGGCTAAAATAAATTTTTCTAATTTTTTTCAATAACATATTCCTGCTTAAATAACTTTTTTACATAGGGATTAAGCATTTAGAACGATACATTGTTTAAAATAAGGGCACTTTACTCTTGACATTTTACGGTTTTTTCAATTTTCTGAAAAATCCTATCATTAGATTTTTTTAAAAATACGATATTCTTGCTTAACTAACGTTTCTACATAGGGATTAAGCATTTAGAACGAAATCTAATGTCAGAAAATGGCACTTTACTCTTGACATTTTTCGGTTTTTTCAATTTTCTGGAAAATCCTATCATTAGATTTTTTTAAAAATACGATATTCTTGCTTAACTAACGTTTTTACATAGGGATTAAGCATTTAGAACGAAATCTAATGTAGGAAAATGGTACTTTACTCTTGATCGGTACGTTGGGACTTTGAAAATATTCGGGCGTACGCGGCGCGCTCGGCGCTTCGAACAGCTCCGGTGTCCCCATTATTTTCGATTTACGGCTAAAATAAATTTTTCTAATTTTTTTCAATAACATATTCCTGCTAAAATAACTTTTTTACATAGGGATTAAGCATTTAGAACGATACATTGTTTAAAATAAGGGCACTTTACTCTTGACATTTTACGGTTTTTTCAATTTTCTGAAAAATCCTATCATTAGATTTTTTTAAAAATACGATATTCTTGCTTAACTAACGTTTCTACATAGGGATTAAGCATTTAGAACGAAATCTAATGTCAGAAAATGGCACTTTACTCTTGACATTTTTCGGTTTTTTCAATTTTCTGGAAAATCCTATCATTAGATTTTTTTAAAAATACGATATTCTTGCTTAACTAACGTTTTTACATAGGGATTAAGCATTTAGAACGAAATCTAATGTAGGAAAATGGTACTTTACTCTTGATCGGTACGTTGGGACTTTGAAAATATTCGGGGGTTCCAATCGCTCGTCTGTTGCATCATAGCGCGTCTCGGCGCAATCGACCGATTCGCTCGATCCATTATTTTCGATTTACGGCTAAAATAAATTTTTCTAATTTTTTTCAATAACATATTCCTGCTTAAATAACTTTTTTACATAGGGATTAAGCATTTAGAACGATACATTGTTTAAAATAAGGGCACTTTACTCTTGACATTTTACGGTTTTTTCAATTTTCTGAAAAATCCTATCATTAGATTTTTTTAAAAATACGATATTCTTGCTTAACTAACGTTTCTACATAGGGATTAAGCATTTAGAACGAAATCTAATGTCAGAAAATGGCACTTTACTCTTGACATTTTTCGGTTTTTTCAATTTTCTGGGAAATCCTATCATTAGATTTTTTTAAAAATACGATATTCTTGCTTAACTAACGTTTTTACATAGGGATTAAGCATTTAGAACGAAATCTAATGTAGGAAAATGGTACTTTACTCTTGATCGGTACGTTGGGACTTTGAAAATATTCGGGCGTTCCAATCGCTCGTCTGTTGCATCATAGCGCGTCTCGGCGCAATCGACCGATTCGCTCGATCCATTATTTTCGATTTACGGCTAAAATAAATTTTTCTAATTTTTTTCAATAACATATTCCTGCTTAAATAACTTTTTTACATAGGGATTAAGCATTTAGAACGATACATTGTTTAAAGTAAGGGCACTTTACTCTTGACATTTTACGGTTTTTTCAATTTTCTGAAAAATCCTATCATTAGATTTTTTTAAAAATACGATATTCTTGCTTAACTAACGTTTCTACATAGGGATTAAGCATTTAGAACGAAATCTAATGTCAGAAAATGGCACTTTACTCTTGACATTTTTCGGTTTTTTCAATTTTCTGGAAAATCCTATCATTAGATTTTTTTAAAAATACGATATTCTTGCTTAACTAACGTTTTTACATAGGGATTAAGCATTTAGAACGAAATCTAATGTAGGAAAATGGTACTTTACTCTTGATCGGTACGTTGGGACTTTGAAAATATTCGGGCGTACGCGGCGCGCTCGGCGCTTCGAACAGCTCCGGTGTCCCCATTATTTTCGATTTACGGCTAAAATAAATTTTTCTAATTTTTTTCAATAACATATTCCTGCTAAAATAACTTTTTTACATAGGGATTAAGCATTTAGAACGATACATTGTTTAAAATAAGGGCACTTTACTCTTGACATTTTACGGTTTTTTCAATTTTCTGAAAAATCCTATCATTAGATTTTTTTAAAAATACGATATTCTTGCTTAACTAACGTTTCTACATAGGGATTAAGCATTTAGAACGAAATCTAATGTCAGAAAATGGCACTTTACTCTTGACATTTTTCGGTTTTTTCAATTTTCTGGAAAATCCTATCATTAGATTTTTTTAAAAATACGATATTCTTGCTTAACTAACGTTTTTACATAGGGATTAAGCATTTAGAACGAAATCTAATGTAGGAAAATGGTACTTTACTCTTGATCGGTACGTTGGGACTTTGAAAATATTCGGGCGTACGTGGCGCGCTCGGCGCTTCGAACAGCTCCGGTGTCCCCATTATTTTCGATTTACGGCTAAAATAAATTTTTCTAATTTTTTTCAATAACATATTCCTGCTAAAATAACTTTTTT
This sequence comes from Megalopta genalis, assembly GCF_051020955.1. Classification (NCBI taxonomy): domain Eukaryota; kingdom Metazoa; phylum Arthropoda; class Insecta; order Hymenoptera; family Halictidae; genus Megalopta; species Megalopta genalis. The sequence goes on along the minus strand of NW_027476311.1, from coordinate 214,169 downwards.
ACATAGGGATTAAGCATTTAGAACGATACATTGTTTAAAATAAGGGCACTTTACTCTTGACATTTTACGGTTTTTTCAATTTTCTGAAAAATCCTATCATTAGATTTTTTTAAAAATACGATATTCTTGCTTAACTAACGTTTCTACATAGGGATTAAGCATTTAGAACGAAATCTAATGTCAGAAAATGGCACTTTACTCTTGACATTTTTCGGTTTTTTCAATTTTCTGGAAAATCCTATCATTAGATTTTTTTAAAAATACGATATTCTTGCTTAACTAACGTTTTTACATAGGGATTAAGCATTTAGAACGAAATCTAATGTAGGAAAATGGTACTTTACTCTTGATCGGTACGTTGGGACTTTGAAAATATTCGGGCGTTCCAATCGCTCGTCTGTTGCATCATAGCGCGTCTCGGCGCAATCGACCGATTCGCTCGATCCATTATTTTCGATTTACGGCTAAAATAAATTTTTCTAATTTTTTTCAATAACATATTCCTGCTTAAATAACTTTTTTACATAGGGATTAAGCATTTACAACGATACATTGTTTAAAATAAGGGCACTTTACTCTTGACATTTTACGGTTTTTTCAATTTTCTGAAAAATCCTATCATTAGATTTTTTTAAAAATACGATATTCTTGCTTAACTAACGTTTCTACATAGGGATTAAGCATTTAGAACGAAATCTAATGTCAGAAAATGGCACTTTACTCTTGACATTTTTCGGTTTTTTCAATTTTCTGGAAAATCCTATCATTAGATTTTTTTAAAAATACGATATTCTTGCTTAACTAACGTTTTTACATAGGGATTAAGCATTTAGAACGAAATCTAATGTAGGAAAATGGTACTTTACTCTTGATCGGTACGTTGGGACTTTGAAAATATTCGGGGGTTCCAATCGCTCGTCTGTTGCATCATAGCGCGTCTCGGCGCAATCGACCGATTCGCTCGATCCATTATTTTCGATTTACGGCTAAAATAAATTTTTCTAATTTTTTTCAATAACATATTCCTGCTTAAATAACTTTTTTACATAGGGATTAAGCATTTAGAACGATACATTGTTTAAAATAAGGGCACTTTACTCTTGACATTTTACGGTTTTTTCAATTTTCTGAAAAATCCTATCATTAGATTTTTTTAAAAATACGATATTCTTGCTTAACTAACGTTTCTACATAGGGATTAAGCATTTAGAACGAAATCTAATGTCAGAAAATGGCACTTTACTCTTGACATTTTTCGGTTTTTTCAATTTTCTGGGAAATCCTATCATTAGATTTTTTTAAAAATACGATATTCTTGCTTAACTAACGTTTTTACATAGGGATTAAGCATTTAGAACGAAATCTAATGGAGGAAAATGGTACTTTACTCTTGATCGGTACGTTGGGACTTTGAAAATATTCGGGCGTTCCAATCGCTCGTCTGTTGCATCATAGCGCGTCTCGGCGCAATCGACCGATTCGCTCGATCCATTATTTTCGATTTACGGCTAAAATAAATTTTTCTAATTTTTTTCAATAACATATTCCTGCTTAAATAACTTTTTTACATAGGGATTAAGCATTTAGAACGATACATTGTTTAAAATAAGGGCACTTTACTCTTGACATTTTACGGTTTTTTCAATTTTCTGAAAAATCCTATCATTAGATTTTTTTAAAAATACGATATTCTTGCTTAACTAACGTTTCTACATAGGGATTAAGCATTTAGAACGAAATCTAATGTCAGAAAATGGCACTTTACTCTTGACATTTTTCGGTTTTTTCAATTTTCTGGAAAATCCTATCATTAGATTTTTTTAAAAATACGATATTCTTGCTTAACTAACGTTTTTACATAGGGATTAAGCATTTAGAACGAAATCTAATGTAGGAAAATGGTACTTTACTCTTGATCGGTACGTTGGGACTTTGAAAATATTCGGGCGTACGCGGCGCGCTCGGCGCTTCGAACAGCTCCGGTGTCCCCATTATTTTCGATTTACGGCTAAAATAAATTTTTCTAATTTTTTTCAATAACATATTCCTGCTAAAATAACTTTTTTACATAGGGATTAAGCATTTAGAACGATACATTGTTTAAAATAAGGGCACTTTACTCTTGACATTTTACGGTTTTTTCAATTTTCTGAAAAATCCTATCATTAGATTTTTTTAAAAATACGATATTCTTGCTTAACTAACGTTTCTACATAGGGATTAAGCATTTAGAACGAAATCTAATGTCAGAAAATGGCACTTTACTCTTGACATTTTTCGGTTTTTTCAATTTTCTGGGAAATCCTATCATTAGATTTTTTTAAAAATACGATATTCTTGCTTAACTAACGTTTTTACATAGGGATTAAGCATTTAGAACGAAATCTAATGTAGGAAAATGGTACTTTACTCTTGATCGGTACGTTGGGACTTAGAAAATATTCGGCCGTACGCGGCGCGTCTCGGCGCTTCGAACAGCTCCGGTGTCCCCATTATTTTCGATTTACGGCTAAAATAAATTTTTCTAATTTTTTTCAATTACATATTCTTGCTTAGATAACTTTTTTACATAGGGATTAAGCATTTAGAACGACATATTGTTTAAAATAATGGTACTTTACTCTTGTGATTTTTCGGTTTTTTTTGATTATTTTGAAAAATAAATTTTTGTAATTTTTTTAAATACGATATTCGTGATCAGTGAACGATTTCACATATGGATTAAGCATTTAGAATCGTGCGGAAGCGTTATTAAAAAAGTTTACTCGATGCGATGGGACTTTGAAAAGTTTGTGAAAATTTTCATATTGGGAAAAAATGTGTAATTTTTTGTCTAGTTTACGGTAATGTAATTTATTTTAATGTTTACTATAAATTTTTTTTTCGTTCGTTCACGCGCTATGTTACAACAGCACGGCCGGGCGGTCTGTTGCCGCGGCGGTTTACACTCATAAGCGCGCGTGCTATTCGGCCGGCGGCGCCGGCGTCCTTGCCGGCCGTTCGGTATCTATAAGAGATACACGGTCCGTGCGAGGCGGACGGAGCAGAGCGGGTTTTGGGCCAATTCTACGATCTCGGTCGAGAAGCTGTCTCAGAGCTCCTTCGGGGCTTCGGTCCTGACTGTTTCGTGCCGTTTACGTTACGGACTTTTCTCCACACAGCGTGGCCACGGGTCGGTGTCTTTGACCGAATGGCCCATATGTGGCAAGCCCTACGGGGTTGGTTACCCGTATGCACTTTGTATGTATACTCGTACTCACTGAGCAATCGACTCTTCTGTCCGAGCGATGGAAAAATTTTTTAAAATGCATCTGTAAGATTTGGAAGCAAATCGTACCAATTGAAAACTGTGGCTAAAATGAATAGCCCAGTGGAGAGAGAAAACTATCAAAAAACTGATTTTTTAAATCAAGAGGTGTCAGAAATCGAAATGCCTAGCGCGAGCGGAAGAACACGCTTTCTCGCCAGTCCAGCATGTGTCCTGTCCGTTCTTCCTCGGCTTGCCGATTTTGCCCAGATCAGAGGTTTCGTGCTTCCGGCGGTCAGAAGATCAGCGTGAGCGTACGCGCTTCCACGACTATGGCATCACCCATGTACTTTTTCCTTTGAATATATTTGAGTACATAAAAAATATTAAAACATATAGAGAGAACTGTGTCTTGGATCTTAAAAATTTGTCAATAGCGATGATATATTATTACTTAATTTGAAGTATTTGTACGTTTTAGCTGGGACGTACATTTATCTTACAAGATGTTAATAGCGAGACTCTTGAAGATAAAATTATCTTGTGATTTTATGAAGGCAAAGATAGAAACGTACGAAGCTGGCGTACGTAGAAAAATGTGATTTTATGATAGAACAAAAATATAATACGTACGTTTTTGGGCGTACGGTAAAATATCTGTATGGTAGAAAAATGAAAGAAATTGAGCGTTAAAGAAGATATGTTACAAGCGCGGAATGTGGCAAAACTTGTACATATTTGAAAGAGAAAAGTGGTGTGTCGACCTGACATATATATATGAAACAGGCGACGATGGAAAAGGATTTAAATTTTGTCCATTTTATATATACATATTGTATAGTTCCCTGGTTGATCCTGCCAGTAGTCATATGCTTGTCTCAAAGATTAAGCCATGCATGTCTCAGTACATGCCGTATTAAGGTGAAACCGCGAATGGCTCATTAAATCAGTTATGGTTTCTTAGATCGTACTAAAATTTACTTGGATAACTGTGGTAATTCTAGAGCTAATACATGCAAAACAGAGTTCCGACCAGAGATGGTAGGAACGCTTTTATTAGATCAAAACCAATCGGTGGCGGGTGTTTACACTCGTCCATCGTTTGCTTTGGTGACTCTGAATAACTTTGTGCTGATCGCATGGTCTTATAGCACCGGCGACGCATCTTTCAAATGTCTGCCTTATCAACTGTCGATGGTAGGTTCTGCGCCTACCATGGTTGTAACGGGTAACGGGGAATCAGGGTTCGATTCCGGAGAGGGAGCCTGAGAAACGGCTACCACATCCAAGGAAGGCAGCAGGCGCGCAAATTACCCACTCCCGGCACGGGGAGGTAGTGACGAAAAATAACGATACGGGACTCATCCGAGGCCCCGTAATCGGAATGAGTACACTTTAAATCCTTTAACGAGGATCCATTGGAGGGCAAGTCTGGTGCCAGCAGCCGCGGTAATTCCAGCTCCAATAGCGTATATTAAAGTTGTTGCGGTTAAAAAGCTCGTAGTTGAATCTGTGTGTCACAGTGTCGGTTCATCGCTCGCGGTGTTTAACTGGCATTATGTGGTACGTCCTACCGGTGGGCTTTGCTCTTCACGGGGCGGTCCAACTAATATCCCATCGCGGTGCTCTTCACTGAGTGTCGAGGTGGGCCGGTACGTTTACTTTGAACAAATTAGAGTGCTCAAAGCAGGCTACCTTCGCCTGAATACTGTGTGCATGGAATAATGGAATAGGACCTCGGTTCTATTTTGTTGGTTTTCGGAACCCCGAGGTAATGATTAATAGGGACAGATGGGGGCATTCGTATTGCGACGTTAGAGGTGAAATTCTTGGATCGTCGCAAGACGGACAGAAGCGAAAGCATTTGCCAAAAATGTTTTCATTAATCAAGAACGAAAGTTAGAGGTTCGAAGGCGATCAGATACCGCCCTAGTTCTAACCATAAACGATGCCAGCTAGCGATCCGCCGAAGTTCCTACGATGACTCGGCGGGCAGCTTCCGGGAAACCAAAGCTTTTGGGTTCCGGGGGAAGTATGGTTGCAAAGCTGAAACTTAAAGGAATTGACGGAAGGGCACCACCAGGAGTGGAGCCTGCGGCTTAATTTGACTCAACACGGGAAACCTCACCAGGCCCGGACACCGGAAGGATTGACAGATTGATAGCTCTTTCTTGATTCGGTGGGTGGTGGTGCATGGCCGTTCTTAGTTGGTGGAGCGATTTGTCTGGTTAATTCCGATAACGAACGAGACTCTAGCCTGCTAAATAGACGTAATTATGGTATCTCGAAGGCTCTCGGCTTCTGCCGGTGGGGTTTTTACTACCAACGTACAAACAAATCTTCTTAGAGGGACAGGCGGCTTCTAGCCGCACGAGATTGAGCAATAACAGGTCTGTGATGCCCTTAGATGTTCTGGGCCGCACGCGCGCTACACTGAAGGAATCAGCGTGTGTTCCCTGGCCGAAAGGCCCGGGTAACCCGCTGAACCTCCTTCGTGCTAGGGATTGGGGCTTGCAATTATTCCCCATGAACGAGGAATTCCCAGTAAGCGCGAGTCATAAGCTCGCGTTGATTACGTCCCTGCCCTTTGTACACACCGCCCGTCGCTACTACCGATTGAATGATTTAGTGAGGTCTTCGGACTGGTGCGCGGCAATGTTTCGGCATTGCCGATGATGCCGGGAAGATGACCAAACTTGATTATTTAGAGGAAGTAAAAGTCGTAACAAGGTTTCCGTAGGTGAACCTGCGGAAGGATCATTACAATGTTCCAATATATCTCAAAGAGAGAGGAGAGGAGGAGAGAAAATGAATTCGATTAGTTTGTGGATAAGAATTCATATAAAAAAAAAAGATATTGTTGAGCCCGCCAGATCATTCGTGCGTGATTTACACGGCCAGACGTGTGTACTACACGTATTAGGCCTTTGATCTGCGTTGCGTAGGCCACAACAAATCTTTCAAAGAGAGAGAGATATATGTGTTGTTGGGGTTTGTGATTATGAAGGTGCCCCAACGCACAAAAATATATAAAAATGTACAAAGTTGGGATGTGGTGTGGTGGAGAAGAGTTGGGCCCGACCAGATCATTCGTGCGTGATTTACACGGCAGACGTGTGTACTACACGTATTAGGCCTTTGATCTGCGTTGCGTAGGCCATCTTCCTTCCAAGACACACACGTGTTGGGGTTTGTGTGATTTTATGATAGTGCCCCAACACGGAAAAATAAGCGTACGAGAAGAGTTGGGCCCGACCAGATCATTCGTGCGTGATTTATACACGGCCAGACGCGTATTATATTACACGTATTAGGCCTTTGATCTGCGTTGCGTAGGCCATCTTCTCGATAGAGAGAAAGCCAATGTATTCTTTTTTCTTTCTTTACACACACACACACAGTTGTAGTAGGACAGGGAGGGA
>NW_027476311.1:195000-202500 GCF_051020955.1 Megalopta genalis | reverse complement strand
GAGAAATAAGCCCAACCAGTCCAGTAACGACGCACAACATCCTGCGTCGCGGGGGGCACTACATCCATGTCCCCATTGTTCGCGATCCTTTCCCACTTCCATCGGGTTAGGGGTCCATGTGAGGAGAGCTCATCCAGACGAGGCCAACCAACGAGTGCAGGTGGCGGTAAAGAAGGTTAGGTGGACTCAGGAGGAGACTGAGATGGTGGCGGCGGCTGAGGCGCTTGCGAGTGTGCAGGGCAACGTCAAATTTATGAACGAACATCTGCTGACGGTCTTCGACAATAAATTCAGTCTTGATCGACTGAAGGGCCTCAGAAAGAAATTGACGTATAAGGCTCTTGTTACACAGAAGATCGGTGTATGCCGCGAGCGTGGAACTGCCGTTGAGTCTCAACCTTCAACCTCCAGTGTCACTCAACATCACGACACAAGTCATCGACAGGCGGATTCGCCTACTCCTGTTCAGGAGCACTCTGCGTCGGCACAGCAACATCAGTGCCAATATATTGACGCTATCCGTAAGCTGATTGATCCGGCCGAAAGGGTGAAATCCCATGAAGCGGAGGAACTCGTAAGTCTTGCGAGAACGGTTCTTAATCGAGAACCAATAACACCGAGTGCTTGTTGTCGATGGCTTCAACGAGTCTTTCCGACGCCTTCTGCGAAAGTAAAGGAGCGGAGAACACCACTGCTCCGGCCACCTAAAGCTGCGCCTGCCGGGCCCGTGCCGAGGTGGAGACTGAGGAGAAGGGAGTATGCGGCCATGCAGGAACTCTGGAAGAAGGACATGTCTCGCGCGGCCAGGCTTGTACTGGATGGCCCGGTGCAGGCTCAAACACCAACCGTTGGCGAGATGGTGGAGTACTGGACACCTATGCTCACCAGTCCTTCTGTCCCCATTGAACACCTTCATCCAGTTCAGGAAAGGGAGGACCTGCATTGGATCGCTGAGCCGGTTCGTGGCCATGAGATCCAGGCCAATGAGATCCCGCTCTCCTCGGCATCGGGTCTCGATAACATCTCGAGCAGGCAATGGAGGAGTGTGCCAGTAGTTCTAAGAACCTTATTTTATAATGTCATCCTTGCGGTAGGGGCATTTCCATCTGAGCTCCTCATCAGCAGGACGGTATTTATCCCTAAGAAGGACGGAAGCTCAACACCATCCGAGTTCCGTCCTATAAGTGTGGCTTCAGTCGTCGTTCGTCAGCTGCATAAAATCTTGGCGGTGAGATTGGCAAAAGCCGGTCTCATCGATGAGCGGCAACGAGGAGTACACGATGGCTGTGCTGAGAACGTGCTTGTACTATCAACTGCCCTTCGTGACGCACGGAGCTGCTTAAAGCAGCTTCACGTTGTGTCCTTAGATGTGGCCAAGGCGTTTGACAGCGTTAGTCACCATGCCATAACATCGGCACTAAGGGGATTGGGACTCCCGGAGCTCTTTGTGAGGTACATAACAGCGACGTACCGTAATAGCCGAACCGTGCTTCAGGTCCGTGGAGAGACATCGGATCCGATCCGGGTAGCGAGGGGTGTGCGGCAGGGCGATCCCTTGTCGTCCCTGCTATTCTCGATCGTCATGGACCGGGTGATAAGGGTGTTACCCGAGGAGGTCGGCTATGTTATCAGGGAGCAAAGGGTCAATATACTGGCGTATGCGGATGACCTGATCTTGTTCGCGTCCTCCGTTTCAGGAATGCAGGGCATGCTTCGAACGGCTGAGGAAGAGGCGCGAAAGTACGGGTTGGAATTCAACTCCGATAAATGTCTGGCTATGTCCATCCAGATCGCTGGTAAAGAAAAGAAGTACAAGATACTCTCCGCCAGCAAATTTGAGGTCAACGGTCGGTCTATAAAACAACTGGGACCTACCGAGGGCTTCCGATATCTGGGCATTAAGATCTCGCCAATGGGTATTGAAAAACCTGGGGGCAAGCTAGACAGAGAGTTGGCCAATATCACCAAGGCGCCACTCAAGCCTCAACAGCGCCTCAAGATCTTGCGCTGTTTCCTCATTCCGCGTTTTTATCACCAGCTGGTTTTGACAAGATGCCCACTTAAAATCTTGAAGGCATTAGATAAACAGACGCGGCTGGCCGTTCGAAGGTGGTTGCGTCTGCCCAAAGATGTACCACTTGGGTATTTCCACGCCAGTTGCAAGGAGGGTGGACTTGGCATCCCCGCGTTTCGAACATCGATACCGGGTATGATGCACGCCAGGTTAACATCAATGACGGGGTCCTCCTGTGCGGCTGCAAGAGATGCCTCCCAACATCCGGCAGTTGTGGCAGCGGTTCGACGGGCGGAGAGTGCTCTGACTATCCAAGGTCGGGCGCTCTTCCGGCCTGAGGATCGTGCCAAATACTGGGCATCTTTACTCCATCAGTCTAACGATGGAGGAGAATTGCGTGAGGCTGCTAAAGTCATCGATAGCAGCTCTTGGGTTGACGCCTGTTCTGCGGGGATCCCCGGCAGGGATTACGTGCAATATCACCATGTACGTATTAACGCCCTGCCCACCAGAGTAAGAACATCAAGAGGCCGTCGTGGGAATGGGGCTCCTGTGTTGTGTCGTGCTGGGTGCGCCGTAACGGAGACGGCGGCACACATAGTGCAGGGATGTCACCGGACTCATGGGGGTCGAATACTCAGACACGATGCCATATGCCGAATCGTAGCGTTTGGTCTGAGGCAAAGTGGGTGGAAGGTTAGGGAGAACCCGCATTATGTCCTGCAGTCGGGTCTGCAGAAGCCTGATTTGGTGGCCTTTAAGGATGGAGCTGTCAGGGTCATCGACAGCCAGGTCGTTAGCGGTGCGACATCGCTTAATGATGCACATACGAGGAAAGTCGCTAAATACGACACCCCGCTGTTAAGGCATCGCGTCGCCCAGGAATTTGGGGTTTTGGCGGAAGCTGTTAGAGTGACGTCGGTCACCATCTCCTGGCGCGGCGTGTGGGCATCGCTCTCGGCTGAATCGATCTCCGCACTAGGACTCAAAGGGCTCTTAAGATCAATAACTACGAGGGCCCTTCAGGGATCGCACACGAACTGGACAAGATGGAATAAGATGACAAACAACATCTGTCATCCGGGTAATAGGGAGGGCGTTGGGTGATCGCCCGATTCACGGCCACTGTAATGGGCAACCTGGGCCCCAACATCGCAAATTCGGCACCAGGAAATAAAGCCGTCCTCCGCCATAACATCTGGGCGTGAGAAGAGAGAGGTTTTTAGTGGGTATAAGGATTCCCACACTACCACGTCGAAGAATTCCGTGGTGTCTATAAAAGATTTTCCTCTCTATAAAAAAAAAAAAAAAAAAAAAAAAAAATAGCCAAATGCCTCGTCATCTAATTAGTGACGCGCATGAATGGATTAACGAGATTCCCATCTGTCCCTATCTACTGGCGGTGGCGGTCTGTGGCCACCCAGGGTTGAGAGGCGACCCCCGAACTAGTCCTCGCGTAGGTTGTTGCTACTACCGAGTCGATGGATGCGTCGACGATGAAGGCATTTTAGACCGTCAGTGCGTCGTACATGTAGTACTTCGCATAATGGCGAGGCCCTTGAACTAAGCATACGGGCTGTGGCGTGTTCATGTACAGCATTGAATATGCTGTACTACTCCCTACCGGGGGACTGTTGTCACTTGTGGCTGCAGTCCCCCGCGTCACGTTGTGCGGTTTTTCTGGTCTGACCGGAATGCCGCATTTTCGTTGTCTGAGCGCGCCACGTAGCAACATGCCGCTGGATCTAGAAATCGGGATGCAACCAATTACCTGGGCAACCCAGGCCGCAAGGGGCAAACGTGCCCTAGCCACACTTGAGCCTCCACGAAAAAGGTACCGCTGGATAGCTCGTGTTCTCAAAACGCAGCGAACCGAACGAAGTGTGGTGGAGAGGAAGAGGCAGCCTCTCCGACTGCTGTCTCCCGCGTGTTTGCCGTGCGTGGCGACCCTTGTCGTCGGAAAAGAGGATCCTGGGATCTGAGGGGGCCCTCTCCTGCGGGTGAGACGTCCCCAACACGTACCTTTGGCCTCTGCTTCGGCTAGATGGGAGGCTGGACGAGAAAAGCAGCCCTGGTCCAGTCAATCGGCTTGGAACGACCATACGCTTCGGCGAGTGGGTTCTGACGGGCGAGGACGCGGGCTGGGTTGAGCAATCGGCCCAGTCAGCAGACTATGTCCGGTGCGTAGCCCTAACCCAGCCTGATGGCGGGTTCCAAAATGTGTGGGTCGGTGGTGGCCGGGGAGCGTACCGGATGAAGGCAAAGATCTAACTATGGGATCTAAATTGAAAGTACAAATTGAACGTTCGAAGTCGGCGGGTCCAGCTCCTACTCGGAGTGAAGCCGTCGCCACAGACGCGGAAGCTACAGCAGCAGCTGTTAGCCCTCCTGCGTCTGCGAAAAAGACAAGGTCCGGGAAGGTGCTGAACATCGCCAATCCTCGTGTGACCTTGGAGAGATGCGTGACACCCACGCGAGCGGTCTCGGTGAAAACTGAGGCCACGGTAGAAGGCGCGCCGGACACCGGTAACGTGGGGACAGCGCCCAAGTCGGGGGACTCCCCCAGCCGCAAGGCTGGGAAGGAGAAACCCAGAAAAATCGAATCAGTCAAAGACACGCTCGTGAAGGTGCAACCGGCACCCGTGCGTGTCGAAGACCCCGAAGGTGGCGGTTGGAAAACCGTCACCAAAAAGTCGAAGCGTGCCAAGCCAGTCGCACCTACTGGCAAGGCCGCAGCAAACCAGGCCAGGAAATCGAAGGGGACGGTTTCCGGGCACAAGGTACGGCCTCTCGATCTCGTGAGAGACGAAGCCTTCAGGCGAGTATCGGAGATACGGACCTTTTGCTTTCGACCCGAGTCGAAAGTCAACAAGGAGTCCGGGTCGAAGATACTAGCAGAAGTCGGAGCACTCAACGAGTTGGTCCAGGAGCTGATTCAACGAAACAGCTTCGTCGAAGGGCAACTCGCCGCGGTCAGGGCGGACCTAAAAGCGCGTCCTGCCGTAATGAGTGCGGCGCGACCTGGGCCGTCCAAGGGAACCCTCCCGAAGACGGTCTCCAATGCCGCGCAGTTGACCTACGCCCAAGTGGCAAAGGTCAACCAGTCAGCGACTCCGGAGGCGAGAAGACCACCGACACAATACGTGGTGCGTATCTTCCCGCCAAAGGATAAAGGACAGAACAGCGATGCTACTAAGAGAGCTGTTCTGTCGATCGTAAAACCTGCGAAGGAGGCGATCCGTGTCAGATCGGTTCGACGCATCCACTCCGGTGGCATCGTCGTCGAAACCGATCGCAAGGAGGACCTAAAAGCCTTCGTAGGCAATAAGAAGCTGGCGAGTGCGGGACTGTCCGTCTCCTTGCCCAGCAAACGGGACCCCGAGGTCCTGATTTATGACATTCCGAAAGGGATGGGCAAGGAGGAAATTGCCTCCAGTCTTTGGAGGCAAAACCTCTCTGAGGCGTCCCAGAAGGATGTGCCTTCGGGTGTTCGGGTCAGTCGCATGGCTGGCAAGACCCCGGAGACAGCCAACTGGGTAGTGGCCGTCAGTCCGCAGATTCGTCGGCGGCTGGCGCAGAGAGGGGACCGGGTGTACCTCGGGTGGAGTTCCTGTCGTGTGCGGGACTTCATACAGGTCACCCGATGCTATAAGTGCCAGCGCTTCGGGCACACGGCGAAGCGCTGCAAATTCAAAGAGGATGTCTGCGGACATTGTGCCGAAAAAGGGCACGGGTATGCGCTCTGTAACAGGAAGAGCAAGCCTCCGGTTTGCTCCAACTGTAAAGACAGAGGGCGACCATCTGAGCATAAGTCGCGAGACCCGGCCTGCGCCTCCTATCAGGAAGCGCTGGTTTTGGAGATGTCTCGTATAAGACGCGAATAATAATTTGAATCTCGAATGGATAGTACAAACGACCGGCGACGCTCGAGAGTCATACGGGTCATGCAGCATAACATGCAGCGGGCCCGAAATGTGACCGACGAAGTCCGGACTGAGATGCATAGGCGAGGGGTAGATGTGTTGCTTGCACAAGAGCCATATAGCTGGCGGGGTACTGTGCCCGGGCTAGGCTTGAGAACGAGGCTGATCACGGCAGGCGAACCGGTGATGGCTGCAATAGCGGTCAGAAACCCGGATCTAACCGTGGTCAAAGTCTCTAACTTGTGCGACACGCATTTGTCCTGTGTCAGCATCTCGGGTTCGTTTGGGAGCTTCTTCCTGATCAGCCAGTACTTTCAATGCTCCGATGACGTTGAATCAGGTCTGGCGCGATTGGAGAGAGCTCTTTCCGCACTTAAGCATAACCGAGTCATTATCTCTGCCGACGTTAACGCAAAATCAGCCCAGTGGGGCAGCGCGGAGACGGACGTGAGAGGCCGTAAACTCGAAGAGTTTATCGTGAGCCATGGCTTGGTTGTCTTGAACGAGGCTGGAAACGCTCCGACGTTTTCCAGCTCTAGTGGACAGTCATACATCGACGTCACACTATCGACACCTGATATTTGCGACAAGGTGCGAGGTTGGAAGGTCCGCGAGGACCTGACGACCAGCGACCACCGAGTCATAGAGTTTTCTTTGAGTTTTTGCGCCGAGGACGGTGCTGCCGAAATTAGTAGCAACAGCAGCACCAACCGGAACGGATTATTACCAAGGTTCCGACTCCGAAGCGCAAAATGGCCCGAGTTCGACAAGGCGCTGCAGGAAAGTAAGAGGAGTATATCCCCCGATCCATTGAACAATAAGGGGGATGTCGAACATCTAGCACAGGAGATCGAAAGAATGATCGTCCAAGCGTGCGACTCCTCGATGCCAACCAAGCAGTGGCATTCAAAATCCGTCCCATGGTGGACGGCCGACCTGACGAGGCAAAAGAGGCGAGTCTACAAACTTAGACGAGCCTCGCAGAACGCAGCATGTTCAGAGGAGCAGAGGGCGGCCAAGAGGACCGAGTATCTTAAACAGAGAAAGGCCTACAAAGCCGCCATCAAAGCTGCTCGGTCGCACAGCTGGCGTGCATTCGTGACCGAGCAGGGAAACAAGGAACCCTGGGGCCTCATTTATAAGATCACGAGGCAGAAGATGACAGCCAGCACGGTCATCTCGAATATAAATCGTAACACTGCCCAGGGTTACACCACAGACTGGGACTCCACCGCTTCCGCGCTGCTGGAGGGGTTAATTCCGGACGATAGCCCCGCGAATGACTCCCCGGATCATGCGCGAGTCAGGAGGGAAGCTGCCATCGAGCCGGAGAGTGAGGACGCCAGTCCCTTCACCCTCTCGGAGCTCAGATCGGCGGTCAACCGACTGAAGAGCGGCAAGTGTCCAGGCCTAGATCGGATCGAGCCGGAGATTTTAAAACGTTCGTGTAATACAATCTCACGCGAGCTCCTCCGACTCTACAACGGATGCCTGGCACACGGAGTCTTTCCCGTGGAATGGAAAGTCGGGTCCATCATTACCATCCTTAAAGGACCCGAGAAA